>NC_056432.1:35973445-36205945 GCF_018296145.1 Oncorhynchus tshawytscha
TCACTCCTCCTCCCAACAGTAGGTCCCGCTTCACTCCTCCTCCCGACAGTAGGTCCCGCTTCACTCCTCCTCCCGACAGTAGGGCCCTCCTCCTCCTCCCGACAGTAGGGCCCTCCTCCCGACAGTAGGGCCAGCTCCTCCCGACAGTAGTGCCAGCTTCACGCCTCCTCCCGACAGTAGGGCCCGCTCACGCCTCCTCCCGACAGTAGGGCCCGCTTCACGCCTCCTCCCGACAGTAGGGCCCGCTTCTCACGCCTCACTCCCTCCCGACAGTAGGGCCCGCTCACTCCTTCTCCCGACACGCCTCCCTCCCGACAGTAGGGCCCGCTCACTCCCCTAGGGCCCGCTCACTCCTCCCGACAGTAGGGCCCGCTCACTCCTTCTCCCGACAGTAGGGCCCGCTCACTCCCTCCCGACAGTCTCCTCCCCCGACAGTAGGGCCTTCACTCCTCCTCCCACAGTAGGTCCTCACTCCTCTCCCGACAGTAGGGCCCGCTCACTCCTCCTCCCGACTTCTCCCGACAGTAGGGGCCCTCCTCCTCCCGACAGGGCTCCTTCTCCCGACAGTAGGGGCCCTCCTCCTCCCACTCCTTCTCCCGACAGTAGGGCCCGCTCACTCCTTCTCCCGACAGTAGGGCCCGCTCACTCCTTCTCCCGACACTCCTTCTCCCGACAGTAGGGCCCGCTCACTCCTTCTCCCGACAGTAGGGCCCGCTCACTCCTTCCTTCTCCCGACAGTAGGGCCCGCTCACTCCTTCTCCCGACAGTAGGGCCCGCTCACTCCTTCTCCCGACAGTAGGGCCTGCTGATTATCTGGATGATTATTGCTTTGAAACTGAACCTAAACTATACCAAAACTAATTTCACTCATTTAACAGATTTAAATAAATGAAGTAAAGTATAATGGGGAGAATGGGCGTTATAGTTTATTCAGTTTTTTTGTGAATTCTTTCCAACGTGTCAAGTAATTATCTTTTTGTTTTCTCATGATTTGGTTGGGTCTAATTGTGTTGCTGTCCTGGGGCTCTGTGGGGTTTGTTTATGTTTGTGAACAGAGCCCCAGGACCAGCTGGCTTAGGGGACTCTTCTCCAGGTTCATCTCTCTGTGGGTGACTGCTTTGTTATGGAAGGTTTAGGAATCACTTCCCTTTTAGGTGGTTGTAGAATTTAACGGCTCTTTTCTGGATTTTGATTAGTGGGTATCGGCCTAATTCTGCTCTGCATGCATTTGGTGTTTTACGTTGCACACAATGATATTTTTGCAGAATTCTGCGTGCAGAGTCTCTATTTGCTGTTTGTCCCATTTTTGTGAATTCTTGGTTGATGAGCGGACCCCAGACCTCACAACCATAAAGGGCAATTGGTTCTTTAATTATTTTTTTTACCACATCTTAAATGCTATGTCAAATTTTATGTTCCTTTTGATGGCATTAAAGGCCCCTCTTGCCTTGCCTCTTAGCTCGTTCACAGCTTTGTGGAAGTTACCTGTGGTGCTGATGTTTAGGCCGAGGTATGTATCGTTTTTTTGTGTACTCTAGGGCAAGGGTGTCTAGATTACATTTTTATTTGTGGTCCTGGCGACAACCTTTTTTGGAACATCATTATTTTTGTATTACTGAGATTTACTGTCAGGGCCCAGGTCTGACGAACTGTGGAAAGAAATGTGTGTTTTTGCCTATTTTAACCACACAGTTGTTGTTTGTGTACATGTATTTAATAATGTTTGTTATCAATTTGTAAAGCAGACCCTCATGCCAAATTGAGTCAAATGCTTTTTTTTTTTAACAATCAACAACGCATGAGAAGACTGTGCCTTTGTTTTGGTTTGTTTGTCAGTCAGTTAGGGTGTGCAGGGTGCATGTGTGGTCTGTCGTACGGTAATTTGGTAAAAAGCCTATTTGTTTTCACTGAGGAAAGGAAGTGTTTAGTCAATGGATTCTTCAATTGCATTGAGCTGATTTCTGATGTGCTGTTCTTTTCATGTAGTTTATTTATGTGTTGTTTTAGTGATTCACTGTAGTGAAGGCATAGACACAGGTTTTCTGGGTATCTGTTTTTGGTTGGATAGGTTTCTCGATTTCTTTCTTAGGTTTTTGCATTTTTCATCAAACCATTTATCATTGTTAATTTTCTTTGGGTTTTTTGTTTGACATTTTTTGATTTGATAGGGAAGCTGAGAGGTGAAATATACTGTTTAGGTTTTCTACTGCTAAGTTTACTCCTTCACTATTACAGTGGAATGTTTTGTCCAGGAAGTTGTCTGAAAGGAATTGAATTTGTTGTTGCCTAATTGTTTGTCCCCGACCTCATTCATACCGATATTAGTCCCCGACTGAATATCAAGCCTATTTCATGCACACAATTTGAGTCTCACAAATCTTCATTCACGCCAGTAAGCTTCAATTTACACCATACACACACAAATCTTCATTCACCGCAGTAAGCAGACCAGTAGGAGACGCAATGGCCCCGCCTTCTATCATTCTCTGTACAGCTTCTTACCCAGTCTCTTCCACTCCTTACCCTCTCTGCCTTCATTCACTTCTAGAGTGGACTTCAGCATTTTCAACACCTTTTCTATTTCCAATGACATTTTATGTACACTACAATACTGTCAACAACCTATGCCTTTACTCAAACCCAAGTGGTACCCTTTCCTTACGGCTAAATCGGCCCCCAATTAGGTCTAAAGTAAGAACTCAATTATGCACTGTGGGTCCCCTAGGGTATTAAGTAGTCTAGTGTCCCCCGGATTATCACCTTTACTTCAATACCAAATGTACAAAATAAAAAATACAATCACCCCATATGACTAACGTGTCGACCGGATCACGTTTCTAGAACAACTTAATGTCTCATTCAAACTTGGTAGTCAGTGCGCCGACTTTACTACCCGATGTACTTCACACACACCTATGCTTTGTTAGGACCTTAGAGAGACCCTCTCCTTAAGGCTAAATCGGTCTCAAGTCCAAGTAATCAATTTAATTATCCGTCATTCACACTTGGCCCTGCCTAGTACATCACATTCGCATCATATGGCTTTCCAATCGCACTTTGGTGGTCACTCGTTACCCACCACTCGTACATGTAGTCCCAGACTATCCAGTCACACTTTGGTGGTCACTCGTTACCCACCACTCGTACATGTAGTCCCAGACTATCCAGTCACACTTTGGTGGTCACTCGTTACCCACCACTCATACATGTAGTCCCAGACTATCCAGTCACACTTTGGTGGTCACTCGTTACCCACCACTCATACATGTAGTCCCAGACTATCCAATCGCACTTTGGTGGTCACTTTGTAGTCCCAGACTATCCAGTCACACTTTGGTGGTCACTGTTACCCACCACTCATACATGTAGTCCCAGACTATCCATCGCACTTTGGTGGTCACCGTTACCCACCACTCATACATGTAGTCCCAGACTATCCAATCGCACTTTGGTGGTCACTCGTTACCCACCACTCGTACATGTAGTCCCAGACTATCCAGTCACACTTTGGTGGGTTACCCACCACTCGTACATGTAGTCCCAGACTATCCAGTCACACTTTGGTGGTCACTCGTTACCCACCACTCATACATGTAGTCCCAGACTATCCATCGCACTTTGGTGGTCACTGTTACCCACCACGCATACATGTAGTCCCAGACTATCCAATCGCACTTTGGTGGTCACTCGTTACCCACCACTCATACATGTAGTCCCAGACTATCCAGTCACACTTTGGTGGTCACTCGTTACCCACCACTCGTACATGTAGTCCCAGACTATCCAGTCACACTTTGGTGGTCACTCGTTACCCACCACTCATACATGTAGTCCCAGACTATCCAGTCACACTTTTATAATCAACTAGAATGAATCATACATGTAGTCCCAGACTATCCAATCGCACTTTGGTGGTCACTCGTTACCCACCACTCGTACATGTAGTCCCAGACTATCCAGTCACACTTTGGTGGTCACTCGTTACCCACCACTCGTACATGTAGTCCCAGACTATCCAGTCACACTTTGGTGGTCACTCGTTACCCACCATTCATACATGTAGTAAGTGTTCTCTGTTACCAGCTACCAGCCAGGCATACTAGTACATCCCATACACAATGCATCATTAAGTATTGTTGATCAATAATAAAATTGCAGTTGCCAATGGAGATATTACTTTCTCAACTATTTTCCAATCTCACACATCATAGTTTAAATTTAGTAACTTACATCAAACAGGTGTCTCACAAAACTGAATTTGGATAACTCCAATGTGCAGAACTTTAGTTTTTCACAACAGGTGTCTGCTTACCTTTTTTAGTTGACCGGTCAGGATTTGTGAGACACACCGTCCGACGACAGTACTGGCCAATTGGCTGGCACACCAATGTCCAGCGATGTCCTTTACCAGATCACGTCGGTGGTCACCATCTGTTAGGGTTGCGTAAATTTGAATCTGGTATCAGGATAAATATAACAATGAGTCACCGATTGTATACTATATATTTTTTATTAACTAAGTAATAAATGGCAAATGCAACTTTCGTATATACGGGCTCACTGTAATACCACGCAGGGCAGAACAGAGAACTGACAAGATGTATGTAAATAGTATTCTTCTATACTGTGATAGACAGTTCCAACCCGTCTGTTGGCCTATCACAGTCGAGGCTGGGCGTGGTTTAAACTTGATCAGCCTATTGCAGGCGCTGAGGTGGGTCCCCGCCTCTTGGCGCTTCTGTTGATAGATGTAACTATTGCTGTGAAGAACATCCATGTGCTCATGCTCGATACCGTTATCTCACACCTGGCTCCTGTTATCTAACAAAAGACCGCTTGTTCTGCAACCCCACGCTTTGAATGTGCCCCCCCAACTCATTGCACAGGTCCCATCTTCTGTATTTTTCCATCATGAGAAAGGCCCATGGCCCTGAAACTGTTAACAATGTTTCAAGTCAGCTATGTTGCATAACACATACATACATCCACACAAGCCAACAGCAGATAATATTCAATCATATATATGGTAATGGCTATAATGTAAAACACAGGATCCAACAATTTCCACACACTATTCCTTCCATCTACAGCATTTCTAAATATTATTCAGTTCCTTCGGCTTTGATGCTTCATGATTGAGGATTGCTCTGTTCAAATACGGTAGACTGTGATTTTGCTGTTATCTGATAGGGGTGACTGTGAATGCTCTGAGAGACTCAGGGTTGAGGTCATTAATAAAGTTGTCTACAGTACTACTGCCAAGAGATAAGCTATAGGTGTACCTTCCTCTGCTTCTCCCTCTCTCTCTCTTTCTGCCTCTCCCTCTCTCTCTTTCTGCTTCTCCCTCTCTCTCTCTTTCTGCCTCTCCCTCTCTCTCTTTCTGCCTCTCCCTCTCTCTCTTTCTGCCTCTCCCTCTCTCTCTTTCTGCCTCTCCCTCTCTCTTTCTGCCTCTCCCTCTCTCTCTTTCTGCCCTCTCCCTCTCTCTTTCTGCCCTCTCCCTCTCTCTCTTTTTGCCTCTCCCTCTCTCTCTTTTTGCCTCTCCCTCTCTCTCTTTTGCCTCTCCCTCTCTCTCTTTCTGCCTCTCCCTCTCTCTCTTTCTGCCTCTCCCTCTCTCTTTCTGCCTCTCCCTCTCTCTCTTTCTGCCTCTCCCTCTCTCTCTTTCTGCCTCTCCCTCTCTCTCTTTCTGCCTCTCCCTCTCTCTCTTTCTGCCTCTCCCTCTCTCTCTTTCTGCCTCTCCCTCTCTCTCTTTCTGCCTCTCTCCCTCTCTCTCTTTCTGCCTCTCTCCCTCTCTCTCTTTCTGCCTCTCTCCCTCTCTCTCTTTCTGCCTCTCTCCCTCTCTCTCTTTCTGCCTCTCCCTCTCTCTCTTTCTGCCTCTCCCTCTCTCTCTTTCTGCCTCTCCCTCTCTCTCTTTCTGCCTCTCCCTCTCTCTCTTTGCCCTCTCTCCCTCTCTCTCTTTCTGCCTCTCCCTCTCTCTCTTTCTGCCTCTCCCTCTCTCTCTTTTTGCCCCTCTCCCTCTCTCTCTTTTTGCCTCTCTCCCTCTCTCTCTTTTTGCCTCTCTCCCTCTCTCTCTTTTTGCCTCTCTCTTTCTGCCTCTCTCCCTCTCTCTCTCTTTCTGCCTCTCTCCCTTTTTATTCCTCTTTCTCTGACATCTTGAGGGAAGAAGAACACGATTTTACCAGATGCAGCTTCATCTGAGGTGTCTGTCTGTCAGTGTGAGGCATGTTTTCTGTGCTTGAACCCTTTCTCCATATGTTCCCCAGCCTAATACTGACAGACAGACAATAAAATAACTAAGTGGGTTTGATTACCTGCGACGCAAAAATGTATAGCTCAGTGTTGCGGTGCGCCTAACACAGTGCCACGGGTTCTATGGAAATATTATGAAGGGTATGTTGTCGGGTAAATAATGAAGTGTGTTATTTGAAGATTATAAATGCTGGGGCATGGTGGTGCAGACGGAGGTTTGATGTAAAACCATCTCTCTTTTAGACTAGCTCAGGAGTTCATCATAGAGAAGTGAACTAATATAATGCTATGCAGCTTGGGGAATGCAAACCTCAGCCATTTCCCTTTTCCTGAGGATTTCGGTATGTTTTTCTGTTGGGTTTTCTTTCCCCAAAGTGTAGTCAAGTCTTCACAAAGTTGCTTTGCTTGAGCTCCTGTCTGAGTCTGCGCCAAGTACATTTACGTGATTTAGGTGAGCTTTCTTCCTCATAGTGGGTCAACATATTATAGCTGAATTCTTTCACGCAGGCGGTTTTTCCCCCCCTCATATGAAGTGAAGGAAACATAAGGAGTTTGGAGAGAAAGGCGTGGAGTGGAAGGGTGAGAGTGGGGGTTGATAATGTGTGTAGAAACATGCCCTCTTTTTGGGGGCCAAACTCTGATATCCCTCTTTCTCCTTTTCTCCTCTGGTCGATGGCGTGGTGTCAGAGCAGGGCTCTCTGTGTGTGTGCTCCAGCTGTGTCTGTCTGTCTCAGCCCCCTGCCCCTCCTCCTCCCACTTCCCACTCCCCCTGTCAGGACCCTCGTTTGCATAGATGCTGCAAGAGGGAGGGAGTGAGCGAGAGTCGGAGTCAGAGGGAGAGCAGAGTGTGGAAGCTGCTACACTCAGAACACAGGGCAACTGCTGCCTGTCTGGAAACTATTCTATTCACCAGCACCCCTCCTCCTTCACCATTTTCTCTGAAACTCAGGGTTTTGTTCCTCTCTCTGGGTAACTGTTGTGCTGTTTTGTTTCTTCCCGTCCTTTACAGTAGTCTGACTCGTCAGAGGCAAAGGGGACTTTTTAGTCTCTTTGGTTTGTCCAGAGTGGCTGTAGTCTACTGTCCTGAACATTTCAGCGTCTCTGCTGAGCAGAGGAAAGACTAAGCTTTTTTTTTCTCCCCCTCTGAGCGGATTTGGAGTGTGTGAGAGAGGGAGGGGGGAGTGTGCGAGCGTGTGTGTCAGCGAGCAACAGCGTGGGGAAAGGATGGCTGCCTTCCTCTGAGCTGCGTCTGCGCTCACGGGTTAACTCACGCCAATAAGGAACAAGGGACAAGCGAGGAGAGAACTTTTTTGGAAAGAAGGAAATTTCTTTGCTTTCTTCGAGGTTTAAGAAAGGGATTTGAACAATGCCTGCTGAAGTGAAACAGGTTAGTACTGTGGTTACCCAATCAATCTGTCTGTCTCTCTCGCTCTCTCGCTCTAATGATACATCCGCTTCCTAAAAAATATCTTCAGTAGCTGGCAATAATCACTTTCTTGCATTCTTGTCCTTCATGAGGAGCATGTCCATCTCTGTGTGTGTACTAGTCTCTACTCCCTACCGGGTTCTTCTCTTGCTCATCCTACATAATTAACTATTTATTTACACTATTTGTAGGCTGTAGTGCATTCTGAGAAGCGCAGACCGATATCTATAGACGGGTCTTCTGTCTGGTGAGCAGTCATCAGTATGATATATGAGTGACCCACCCACGTTGCCACAGACTTCCAGTCTGTCAGTAACATTCTGATTCCCAGATGATCCACATATCGTCTTCCATTGATGACACGCAGTAGCCCTATGTGATGTCTTGGATCACATTTGGGGTGAGCGGTGGAAGTTTCTCTGTGACGATTGGTTGTCAGAGGCAGGGTGACCCCCAAGACTGGATTTCTAACCCCCCTGTAAAGGCCAACTGAAGCTGTGGTCGGGAGAGGACAACTATTTCAGCCTTTTGGTTTTCACAATAAGGCTTCATTTCAAGTTACTTTTTGTTGCCACGTGCAGGAATACAGTGAAATGCCTTTCTTGCGAGTTCTTTCCCAACAATGCAGCAATCAATATCAATAGAACTATAAAATAAATGACAACAAAACACACGAGAAATAAGAAGTAAGCTACAGTGTATATACAGGGTTCGTTCCAGGGTCAGTGCCAATACCATATTTACAATGTGCAGGGAGACTGGGGTATGGTTACTAAGCACCAGGATGTGTGATAAACAGAGTAGCAGCAGCGTATATGATGATTGTGTGTAAAGTCAGTAGGAATGTGGAAGCAAATGAAGTGTGGGTGTGTAGAGTCCTGTGAGTGTGTAGAGTCCTGTGAGTGTGTAGAGTCCTGTGAGTGTGTAGAGTCCTGTGAGTGTGTAGAGTCCTGTGAGTTGTGTAGAGTCCCATGAGTGTGCTTACTCTGTGCAAAAATAAAATTACAAGGGTCAATGCAGCAGGGTTGGGGTCAATTCCTTTTCAATTCCAGTCAATTCAGGAAGTATATGGAAATGTCAATGCTTTTCAATGAGGACAATTTGGAATTTGGCTTGTTTGCTGAATTCAAATGGAACTGACCCCAATCCTCCAATGCCGATAGTCTCTAGCCATTTTGTTGGCTCCGTTACCAGAGGAATGTGCTTTTGTTAGTGTGATTTTTAGTGCCTTTGTTGGTGTTCTATAATATATTATTTGAACGTGTGTCCTACGCTGTGAGAATGCGATTTTCTCTTCCAGGCTTGATAAAAATACTAGATTGAGATTCAATGAGAGGAAGGCTAGCTTTGAATGAAGTCAACTACTCATAGTCAGCTCCTCTCCTCCCAGAGCCATGTACATATTGGGATGGGGTAGAGGGTGGAGTTAAAAGAAAACATTTAAAACCTGGCCTGGCGGAGAGAAACATTCTGTCAACTTTCCACTTTGCTGTGATAATTTGCCCTGTGGATAATGCCCTGGATGGCTAACGGCTGCCCTGTGGATGGCTGAACGGCTGCCCTGTGGATGGCTGAACGGCTGCCCTGTGGATGGCTGAACGGCTGCCCTGTGGATGGCTGAACGGCTGCCCTGTGGATGGCTGAACGGCTGCCCTGTGGATGGCTGAACGGCTGCCCTGTGGATGGCTGAACGGCTGCCCTGTGGATGGCTGATGCTTGATAACGGGTTGGAGCCAAAATGATGATGATTTTATTTTCTTTCTGACCTTGTGTTCGTTTCACCTTTTTTGACTCCCGTGTTTCTATACTGTGTGTTTCCAGTGATCTTACAGGGGCTTACTCATCCGTGACACCCTAGTGTCACCAACGTGTGACCTCTTCTAGGGAGCGGTCCTAAAATGGTGTGTAGATGTGCGGAATGCTGCGTGTCCCTGACCTCTGTTGCCGTCAGAGATGCCTGTCATGCTTAAGGGTGCGCTGGCATCATGATCCACCTCTGACCTTTTCTATCCTTCCGACTTCAAAATCCTCAGGGAGAAGAACACCTGCTGAAGGGGTGGTTGTCCCTGTCACATACACCCCTTCCCCAGGCCCTAAATGGATGGGTTACCCAGGGGTCAGTGTTGTTTTTGTTATGGTGTTTAAGGGATGTCTGCCTTTTTTAAGGGCAAGCGGTTGAAGGTCTCTGTAACCCCTGACCTCCACACCCATCCCTGAGCTTCAGCTGTGATGTACCCTGTGGGGATCTGGTATCGCAGAGTCTATTTCTATACGTTGATGAAGTATAGTTCTGTGATGGTCTGGTCAGGCTACACCGGCTGTAGATCACAGGGCAGAGGGCAGGCATGGGGAGTAGACAGTAGAGTACTACTGCACAGATGTTCCCGTGCCCTGAACCCGTCTTAAAGCAGCAGTAACTGCAGCAGGGCTTATGTTAAATGAATCCCGGTGAAGATTACTCCCTCAGCCCTCAATTACTACTGAGGACTTGGTCGGTCTGACCATGCGGAGTTATATTTAAACTTGCCTTATTTAAAAGTTCTCTGCAGACCAAAGGGTTGCTCCCTCGCTTGGAATAGCCTGTGTTGCTTGTACAGTCGTTACGTCTCACCCTGGTGGAGAATGGGAGATTTCACAGTGAAGGAAAAGGAAAATATTCAGAAAAGCCAATAGTAATTATCTTCCTCTGAGGTCTATAGTTGCAGAATCTCACTGTGTGTTTCAAATGGCGTCCTATACCCCTTATAGTACACTTCTTTTGACCAGTGCTCTATGTGCCCTGGTCAAAAGTAGTGCACTATAAAGGGAATAGGGTGCTATTTGGAACATAAACCAGACTTTTTTTTCCTGTCAATGGCTGAGTGAGGAGAAACCGCCGGAGTGACAAAAAATAATTAATCTAGAATTCAGCCAGAGACGTAGTGTCTGGTATTAAGTGTTGTGGACTGTCTGTCTCAGGCAGCTTATGGGGGTTTCACATGTATTAACAAAGACTTCCCTCCTCAGACTCTGTTTGGTTCCTGTGTTAAATTAAAACCAACCATCCCTCTATTGATTTCCATTCCTCTGTCTGTCTGTCTGCTCAGGCTGCCTCTGGTGGAAGGCTGCGCTCCTCTGTTCTCTTCCAACCTACAGATCAGGATTTGAAGACATGTAGAGCGTGAGGAGCGCCATTGTTCCGCCACAAAATATCAGTGACCCAAATGTGCGAACAGTGAATGGCTGGTGGAGATGGAAGATGCCCAGGGATGTTGTTTGGTCATAAGTGCTGTTCTAGCAGGATGGGGAAGTTTGGGAGGGAAAGGTGAGGCTTGGAGATTCCTCTGACTCCTTCCAGGTGGCATGGCCTGGTGCGCGCCCCCCCCATACTGCCCATGTTACCCAAACCCCTCCCACACCTCTTATCGCACAACCCATATGACATAAACTTCTCCCCATCCCTCCACCCCTCCAACCAACCCGCCTACCTACTTGGCCTGGGTTGAGTGGGTGTCAGGGCTGGGTAACCGGAGCTGGACTTAAGGGAACAGCTGACCCCCTTCCCACACTCCCCTTTCTGTACAGGCATTTAGAATTAACATGCTGCTGGCCTGGCCATCAGGTATCTGGAGTGTCCTGTGATGTTGCAGGTGGGTCAGGGGGACATGCCATGCGCTTCTCACCATACCCAGGGGGGTGCCACAGAGGCCTCGGCTGCACTCTCATAACCCATTTGGCAGGCTGAGGTGACCGATATAAGCCATGCCTGGCCTCGCTCACTCGCTCACTTACTACCCCACTCACTCTCTCGCTTACGGACTCCCCTGACATATATTGTCTCTTTGGGGCCTGGTCAAAAGTAGTGAATAGGGTGCAATTTAGGATGCGGACTTGTACGGCCCCTATTTCTCCCTGCCGGCCCCTGCTTCTCCCTGCCGGCCCCTGCTTCTCCCTGCCGGCCCCTGCTTCTCCCTGCCGGCCCCTGCTTCTCCCTGCCGGCCCCTGCTTCTCCCTGCCGGCCCCTGCTTCTCCCTGCCGGCCCCTGCTTCTCCTGGCCGGCAGCTGCCAAGCTTTTGTCATTGGTTGACGGAATTAAAAAGGTGAGCAATGACAGGCCTGTAGATGGATCCTTTCATATCCGTCTTGTGTTTGGGAATAAACAGTGTCGGCAGATAAAAGATGCAGCGCATGAATGAGATTGTTCGTTTGCCTTATTATCTGTCTGTTTTCCATCCACCAGACTAGAGCAGGGCCTGTTCAACACTGTGTGCGCGCGCTGTATGTGCGCATACATTCATGCAAAGCCTACATTACACATTGCACTGTGTTTTGTCGGTTACACTTTGAAAAGCTAAGCCTGCAACCTCCAATGGCTTGTCAATGGGCACTGGGTGATTGAACGTGTTGTTTCTTTCTCTCTTTGACTGTGAAATAAATCATTAAGATGAGGCCACAGAGACTGAGTCAGCTTACACACACACACACACACATTACTGAAGGGGAGTGACTGAGGAGCAGCCATTGTGTCCCCTGCAGTGGTTATATACTTAGTGCGTTCCTGCTCTGGGGATAAGGCTAGCCCTGTTTCTGTGGGAATGAGAGTAGTAAGTTCCTCCTATAATCTCCTTGCCTCCAACACCATAAACACTGTGTGAGTGTGTATGTGTGTGTTTCGGGGAATTGAGAGTCTTCCTCCATTCCTTTCTCTACCCGGCAGGCTGGCTCGATCTCTCTGTCCTGTTGGATCCCTGCCTGCGACAGACTTGTTTTAGATCTGGCAGATAACAGCGCAACAATCCCCAGAATATACAACCACAGCAGGCAGGGAGTGGGCAGGCAGATCGAGGCCCCATCATAGCCTACATCTGTCCTGTAGACACCAGCCAGGGGAGGGAGTGGAGAGAGATGTGAGGAGGGTGAAGACGGGGAGCTCCTTGTCTCTTCTTTGATAGGTGACGAGACTGGATTATTGGGCCTCGATTGCTGTTAAGTTCTCTTTACATACCATTTCCCCAACTCTATCTGCACCCCTAGGCAGAGGCTGAAAAAGAAAAGATTAAACGTTTCTGTGTGTGTGTGTAATTGGTCTATGTGGGGTGAGGGAAAAGGTGCATATGTGACAGTTTTTGGGCAGAGCCATTGCTACCGGAGTGGATGAGGACCTCAACCCTGAGTTCTGTGATTAATGACACAAGCAGGCTGCAGGAGTTTGGTAGCCAGAGTCCTGTGTTTACCTTGTTTCATTAGCCCCCCCCCCCCTCCCCATCGCTCTCTCGCCCAGGGAAAGGCAGTGGGTGCAAACCAAATGGCACCCTAATTCCTATATAGTGAACTTCCCTCGGTGCACTACTTTTGACCAGGACTCAATGAAGTGAATAGGGCTAGGGGGCCAGTTGGGACACAAGCCAGTGTTTACTCCTCGTCGTGGGGAGCTACGGTCGTGATGGTGATGCATCGTTGTACGGTCAGAAGAATCCGACGCTCATTGACGTCATGCTGAATTCTAGATTTTCCTCAATGCACCACTTTCGTAGCCCAGTACTCGAACTCAAGAAAACATTGAGAGTAAGGAATGAATGTCCCGCCTAGGAAAAAGCCAATCTTCAAGTGCATCAGAGGGACCCTGAAAAGACAAACATATCCCGAGGTAGCCTATATGGGATTAACAGGGGATTGATAGATTGACGTGATGTGTGCCACTTGTCCTGAGGAGCACATTAGCGTTGCCATTGACCACAGCGATCGATTCCGAGATTAAGTAGAAGTTTACCCCCTTCCCGTTCTGTTCCTCCCTCTGCATGACTAACCTACTACTTCCTCATACTCCCCCGATCTGTTAAAGTATTGCCTTTTTGAAAAGAACTGTGGCTTCTTGGACAGTTATTTATAGGCCCTATAGAATCCCCCCTCTCCTGCAGCTGGGGACCTTTTGAGAGGGTCCCTGAGGGGGGAGGTCAAAGTCCTCATACGGCTCCCTTCAACCAGAAACATGAGGACAAATGCTTACCCCCAGCTCCCCCCCTCAAGCACTAACCACCACATACAACATGCCCCCTGAGGTTTGGGACCAGACCAGAACTAGAGAAGAAGAAGCTCTGCTTGGGATCATGTTTCGTCTGGAATTTTTGGATGATCCGTGCGATGCACTTCCTGCCTCTGTCTGTGATGACGGCTCCCGAAGGAAGGTAGTGAGTAGAGGGGCGGGTACGGCCCATCGATCCATCCCTCCATCATGCCATCTGTCTTCTGGTTGCTGTCTTCTGGGATTTAATGCTCCCCTCTGACAGCTCCTTAGCGGGGCTCTGTACGCCTGGCCAGGCACTCCAGATTAGCACAGCCATGTGGTGGAGCACAGCATCGGGTGAGCAAGGGAGGGCTCTCTACTCATTTCTGTGTTTAAGTAGGTAGTGTTTGGAATGATCACAGCAGCCCGACTGTCTTCAGGCTATTACTCAGTCCCAGTCACCAGCCTGAAAGGGTTTTGTAACGTCCATCGTTGGCACCAACACTCAAACTGTCTTGATGGACGAACTCAAACCGTAGATTGCAGCGGTTGGTTTTGTAACGTTGGCCTGTCTGGTCATTATGTTGGAATGTGGACGTTTTTTTTTGCCACTTCCAGACCGAACAGAGAGGCAGTTGAGATGTGTTGATTGGTTCCGATGGTTCATTAGAAGGCTGTTGGAAACCTCACTCCCCTTTAGACCCAGACAATGAGGCCCGTTACTGGTGGCAGAGGTCCAGAGAGTCGGAGGGCGAGCGAGAGACGGAGAGATGAGGGGAGGCCACAGAGTCAGTCTCCCCAGACCCCCTCTCCCCTTCAGCCTTCCAGCCAGCCGCCCCAGCCACTTCCACCGTTCAGTCGGCACAAACACATGCTAATTAATTAGTGGCAAGAGTTCAGCCTCAGTCGGCCAGCGAAGAACTGCCTTATAAACCCATAAAAGGGAGAAAGATTGATTTTGTTTTTGTTCGTTTTTTGTCATTTCTTTAGCATACGGATACATTACAATGGTTCCTACAGTCCTAACTATAGAGTCAGCCAGATTCCGGGCCAGCTGTCATATGTCATTACGTGTGATGGCACTGCATTTTTACTCATCTCCTTATCTTCTCTTGATATGGGCGCGGCCCGTGCCCAGAGGGCCCCCGGCAAAACAATGGAGCGGCGCGCCAGTCACACATTCCTCAAGGGATGTATTGAGTTTAATGAAGGCAGACTTGCATGCTTTGCTCTGTAATGGCTGCCGGGTGGATGATTCCTGGTTCAGCTGCAGTAAATGCCGCCACCTCCCTTAGTTCAGCATTCCACCTTCCATGTTTTTACATTTGTTTGAAATCTGTAATGGAATGGGAAGTGGAGCATGGTGCAGTTAGTGGTGGCGCTGGTACTGTGCCAGCCACAGACAGGTCTGTCTGCTGAAGTGAAGGGATAAACAGAACAGGTGGCGGCGCGTAAGTTAATACCACCCCGGCCCAGGCTGGGTTGTTTAGAGACTGTGGGAGATGTCGGCCCACTCATGGCCTTTGTTATGTCTGTCAGTAAGACCTCCGTTAGAGCCAACTTCTTAAAAGGGGCACTCATTGTTGTTCTACAAGTGAATCACGGTATTGTTCCGTATTGACCAAAATAGCTTCAAGTACTTTCATGTCTGGCAACTGCAATGTCTGTGCTCAGTCTGTACCCCTTTGACTGAGTGGGAGAAAATATGTATTAGAAGACAGATATTCCCATTTTATCTGTGCTGAAACAACATCCCTGTTTTGACAAATCACAGCTTATATTTTCGTAGCTGGAGCTTTTGGCTGCCGCCGTCACTACAGTCTGAGCCTGTATTTATTTCCCTATGGCTGATGCTGCTCTGAGTTGCCGTGGGTTACCAACTGACATGCTGAGACTATAGGGAGGCCCTCGGTCCATTTGGCGGGTCAGGGGCCGGACAAAAGGCGCCTTTCCCTCCAAAATGTGGACGTGTCGACGAGTTCGCACGCAATAAACCCAGCTAAGGTCCTCAAAGTTAAGCAAACAAAGCTTGTTGATACAGACCACCTAGAGTTTCCCCAGATTCTTTCCATCACACTTCAGTATAGTTAAGAGACGCTTTAATCCAATAAGACTCACTTTTCATCCCGGCAAGCCCCTCCCTGTCCCATCTGGGGGTTTGTTCCTGTCTGTGAAGGAGTGGGAAGTGAGCTGTTGTGTGTGTGTGTGTGCTCCTCCACCACTTCACTGTTTCTCCGGCCTGCTGGGAGTGTTAGGGGGTCACCGAGCAGCCAGCTAACATTCCTCAGTCTGGCTTCCAAGCATTCAAACTCTGCCATCACCTCTCCCCAGCTCTCTTCCTTTCTTCCTCACTTTTTCAAGTCTCCCTTTCTTTGCCCCGCTATTTCTCTCTCTACCATCTCTCCTCTGCAGCCCCTCACGCGCCACGTCTCTTAAAGGCCATTGGGAGTTAATTGAGGCTGGTGGTCTCCTGGACATGGTCTGGAGTGGAACAGGTCTGGAGAAGGACAGGACGCGTATGAATGCCCTCTTGTGAATGGTATTAGTGTCATTAACCATCCGGCCAGGAGTCACGGGAGACGGGAGTAGAATCTCGCTCTCATGTTCTCACGTCACTCATGTTAAAGCCTAACAGGATAATAATGGCCTCTCTAGCACTAATGAAGGGCATAGGAAACACCCAGTTTTGGCTGGATCTATTCTGTCTACTGTGTAATGAGAAGATGATTTCTCATCGTATCTTTGTCTAGAGACATTAAAGAGACTTGTTCAAGTGCATACTTTTGAAATGGGGGCGACATTGAGCTACTGTATAGTCTGTGCGTCTCTGTGGAAGTGTTTTTGTTTGTCGTACTGGATGTTGTGCGCCGTTATTTCCAGACTCATGCCTCACTCTACAAATGTCTCATGCCCCCTTCTCCATAAAACCAAAGTAGAACAGCTAGATAGATCTATTTAGTTATTTACACTACTCCTCAAAAATCGTCAGAACTCCAGAGATGAGACCAACCAACTTAGACGGGAAGTTTTCAAAGAAAAGCGCTTGTCCACCCACCATTTTGTGGTGTGGAAATGACTTACTCACAGAGTGGCTATATGTCCGTGGTCAGAACAAGGCATTGGACACCTGTGAGACAGTGCGCCATGGGCACTCGCTCACAAATGGAACTGGGCTCCCCAAGATGCAGCCTCAAATTATAGCTGGGCCTGTGCAAGCATACAGTCTGCAGGGCTAGGTCATGCCAGCTCTGTCCGGCCTTGTGTGTCTGTCGCTCTCTCTGTCCGGCCGTGTGTGTGTGTGTCGCTCTCTCTGTCCGGCCGTGTGTGTGTCGCTCTCTCTGTCCGGCCGTGTGTGTCTGTCGCTTTTTTCCCAGCACACAATGTGCCTCTCTTTTTGATTCCACAGCCCCCTAGTTTGTATTGAGAAGCTCTATACAGTGGTGAGTGCCCTCATCCTAAATGTTTTGCAAGGTAACGGATGGAGAGGGTTTAAGGGGGGGGTGCGTAACCTGCCAATCTGTGTGCGGGGCACTTCACAGGGGTTTTTCACCCATGTGAACTGGGGTATACTGTTCCGGGTTGCCTCCTTGGGAGGGGAATTGTGGAAATAGGTTGCAGCAGATGATCCACCCGACAATACTACTGCAGACAACACCTTCAGGGCTGAGCCAAAACCTGGGAGATGGGATGTAGCAAGCCATGGATTCTATAGATGTTTACGATAATGTTTGTTGTGCAAAGTATGGCGTGTGTATGCATTGTGTAATTTGTGTGCTCAGATGCACATGGAATGTGTATATATGTGTGCGTGTGTCAGTACATGAGTGTGTATTAGTGGATATCTATCTACGTGTGTGTTGTAGACACAGCGAGCTGCGCGAACAGCAGCACAGGGGACAGCTTGTTGTGGATCTGAAGTGGGTCATCTCGCTACAGCTCCAGTATAGGCTAGCTCTCGTTCTCACACTGAGGGGAGAAGCTGCTGTTCCACAGGCTGGGATTCTCCTCCAGAGTAGGGCTTTACCATCAGGATACTTGGCTGGTTGCACACCTCCCCGGATAGCTCTACCCTTACCTCTTATAGCATGACACAGTGAGTCCCATGAGTTAAATTTGTTTTGGCTTATATTGTGGCTTTTGATATATATATATATATATATATATATATATTTCTTATGCGTCTTCTCCTTTCTCTTGCTCTACCATCGGAGCATGTGTTTCTTCTTGACCAAGCGTCGCATCTCTTATGACATTGACGTACACAACATTTTGCCTTCGTGTGGCGTTTTATCAGAATGATTCGTCTTCATCTGACTCTACGGAGAACATTCGTCTCATATCGGGCAGGCGAACACTCTTGTGATGCACGTTTCTTCCATCAAAGAGCCATATTTGGGATTGTGTTTATCTAATGGGCAGGAGTCCCATGGTTGAGACTCTGGCTGCTGGGATATCCTCCGCAGTTGAAATGAGTAGGAGCAGCCTTGATGACGCAACAGTCCTCTGCGTTTTCTCCGAGCGGTTCTGTGTTTTTGTGACAGGAGGGTGCTGTGCTGTGAAGGAACCGATCTCTTTAATGGCCTTTTCAGCTCTGAGATCAAACCCTCGTATCTGCTCTCCAGGACGTTTCATGTCCGAACGTCTGCTGTGCGTGCCCCGCCTCAGCCTAGCTCTCTGAAGAAGCAGGATGAATCGATGTGACAGGTCGTGATTCCAAACACTTACACAGACTAATTTCCCTGGTTTGATAAATGGGGAAGCATTTTTTTTTTTTGGTGGTCGCCTCCGGAATGTCGTCAACATTATACGTTTTGATGCCGTTTTCCACTCGAATGAGGAAAGCTCAGTATACTGTAAGTGATACCAGTCTGTGCTGGAGCTTAGAGCTCAAGGAGATGCTATAGAGTCATATTTACTGGGTGAGGTCACTGCTTTTACTTCAGAACTCTCTGGTTTCAATTCAGGGATGACCTTTTATTCTAATAAAATAATCCAGGGCTGACTAACGTATTTTTTTCTTCTTCGGGTAAATCTGTTGAGAGTTGACGGGGGACTAGAACAGCACTAGGAGTTTAATACCTCAAATGAGTCGTGTGATTTATGTGACGCGCTCCTTCTCTTTGCTCAGTCGTATGTCTGGATGCTTCTATTGGATGGTTGTGCTTAAGGGTATGCCAATGAAGAAGGCTTCAAACATCCGCTGCCCAACCAGTGCTATGTGGTGTCCTTACTCTGTTCCTGCATACTGTTAGGAATCCCCCTGTCGGCCTGTGTTTTCTTCTCCTGTGGGTTTGGAACGGGAACTATAGACATGCTGGCAGCGTGCAGGCAGCAGCCTCTCAGTAATGTGAGAGATTTGAGCACCCTGTAGCCATATGGGGCTTGGAATTCCACTGAAGTGTTCCCTAATCTCCACAACATGGGAGGAATTTGGAGGCGTTGTTTTTTTTCTTTTCGGCAGACAATATCAACCTGTGCTTCTGCTGCACACCACGTGGGTCTGGGTCTGGCACGCGGTGTTGATGCTGCAGATCTGGCTCCTGTAGCGCTGTCTTGTAGGGAAAAGGGGGGAGGGGGACTGGAAGGACTTGGAAGCCCTCCTCCTCAGAATGTCGATGTAAAATGGAGAGCATGTCTGAGTTTGTCTCGCTGCTATCAATGATGTGATTGGTCTCCTGAGAGTAAAACAGTTTAGCGGCCTAGTGTAGCGGCGCTGCTGCGGTGTTGGGAAGGAAGTCCTTGAATGACTTACTAAATGGCTGCTGATGGTTCAAGGCTAACGGACATTAGCTGGCCTCACGGTACTGTTTCAGCTCTTTGTCTCTGTGATCTCCGCTATAACTATTGGAATCTGCTGTTATCGTGGCAGAGAAATGATTTGTACATGGATGCCCAAGCATAGAAATGGATTGTTCAGTCAGTACCATGGGATTAGATGTAGCAGTAATCCAACAAACTAATGCGGTACTCACCCTGAGGACGTGTTGTTGAAGCGTCTTGTTGTGGTGGTGGTCTTGGTGTGATTCTTATTACCTTTGAGCAAAATTTACAGCTCAGTTTTCCGCTTTAAGTTAGTGAAGATATAGGTTTTGTTTATTTGCTATTGGCGAAAGTCAATAACGATATCCTCAACTCTTATTGTACAAGGTACCTTTTACTAGGAGTGTTGCCATATTGTTGTTTATTTGACTGTTATTGTTTCTGGCAGGGATATTTCCCAGGGATATTTGATGGTGAGTCAAGATCAGAGTACATGGCATAGCTACAGTGCATTCTGAAAGAATTCAGACCCCTTGACTTTTTTCACATTTTGTTACATTACAGCCTTATTCTAAAATGGAAACAATTTTTCATCTAATCAATCTACACACAATAGCCTATAATGGCAAAGCAAAACATTAGTTTTTTTTTTTTGGGGGGGGTTGGTGTATTAAAAATAAATACCTTATTTACATAAATAAGTATTCAGACCCTTTGTTATGGCACTCAAAATTGAGCTCAGGTGCATCCTGTTTCCATTGATCATCCTTGAGATGTTTCTACTTGATTGGAGTCCACCTGTGGTACATTCAATTGATTGGACATGATTTGGAAATCCACACACCTGTCTATATAGGGCACACAGTTGACAGTGCATGTCAGACCAAAAACCAAGCCATGAGGTCAAAGCAATTGCCCGTAGAGCTCCGAGACAGGATTGTATCGAGGCACATATCTGGGGAAGAGTACCAACAACATGTCTGCAGCATTGAAGGTCCCCAAGATCACAGTGGGCTCCATTTTTAAATAGAAGCAGTTTGGAACCACCAGACTCTTTCTAGAGCTGCCAGGCCAAACTGAGCAATCGGGGTAGAAGGGCCATGGTCAGGGGGGTGACCAAGAACCCGATGGTCACTCTGATAGAGCTCCAGAGTTCCTCTGTGGCGATGGGAGAGCCTTTCCTGAAGGACAACCGTCTCTGCAGCACACTACCAATCAGGCCTTTATGTAGAGTGTCCAGAAGGAGGCTGTTCCTCAGTAAAAGGCACCTGACAGCCTGCTTGGAGTTTGCCAAAAGGCACCTAAAGGACTCTCCGGCCATGAGAAACAAGATTCTCTAGTCTGATGAAACCAAGATTGAACTCTTTGGCCTGAATGCCAAGCGTCACGTCTGGTGGAAACCTGTTCCCATCCCCACAGTGAAACGTGGTGGCAGCATGCCATGGGGATGTTTTTCAGGGGCAGGGACTGGGAGATGAGTCAGGATTGAGGGAAAGATGAACTGCACAAAGTAAATGGGGATCCTTGATGAAAACCTGCTCCAGAGCTGGCGTGAAGGTTCACGTTCCAAAAGGACAACGACCCTAAGCACACAGCCAAGACTATGGAGGAGTGGCTTCGGGACAAGTCTCTGAATGTCCTTGAGTGGACCAGCCAAAGCCCGGAACATATCTGGAGAGACCTGAAAATAGCTGTGCAGCAACACTTACCAACCAACCGTGAATTTAGCTTGACAGGATCTGCGGAGAAGAATGGGAGATACTCTCCAAATACAGGTGTGCAAAGCTTGTAATGTCATACCCAATAAGACTTGAGGCTGTAATCGCTGCCAAAGGTGCTTCAACAAAGGTGGATTTGGATGCAATCATTATCCGCTACTCTAGGAAATTCACAAATGTTGTACATTCCAGTGGTTTCGAAGACCACTTGCATAAGTGTCGATTTTCTTCCTCTTTTAAATTGAACTGTTATGGTCTCTGAAATGGACATATTTTCATCAGCTCCTGAGGCTATTGTTCTAATATTCCTCTGACCCCTGGGCTCCACTCCTGTGTCCCCCCCTCATTGAGGCCCCAGTGGTTTAGACAACAATAGGCTTTATAAACATTCACCATGATTGGCTGTGATTGAGGCTGGGGCATTCCACCACCCTAGCAGAGCAGTCCATCTGTCCAGAGTAGTTTAGTGGTTGGATACTAATCTGCACTGATCGAGGAAAAAAAAAAATCATTCTGACCCCAATGTTTCCAGATAATACAAAAACAAGATTGAGTGTTCTCCTAGCATTTGCTAGCGCTCATTTTGTAATTTGGATGGTGCCTGGCCGGCATGGCTTCCATCTCAGCTAACCAGTTGCTGGCATTAAATGTTGATGCTTTCTTTGTTCAAGTCAGACTTTCAGCTTAATGAAATATAGAGGGAATATTCGAACGGACAACTGAATCTTGTCACTGAGACAACTGATGGCTCTATGGTAGCATTGCAATGGTGGAGGGGTATGGCTTGATTGGCACTTTGTCTGTGCAGTCAGTCAGTCTGGCTGGTTTGGGTGGGTGGTTTGTTGTTCAGGTGATTGGGCCCTGGTCTGGCGGGTGGGTGGTGTAGTGATAAGGTAATTGAGGCCTGTGGGTGAACAGATGCTCAGAGTAATTGCAGTAAAAACTAGGAGAGCTCAGGAGTGTCTCTGATGGGAGGGGGCGTGCAATGCGGATGGGTCTCTAAAGCACTGAGGATAAGCTTGTCTCTCTCAGGTCTAAACCCTGCTGGAGCACAGAGGATGTGTCTGAAATGTCATCCTTTTCGCATACCGCCCCAACAGATCCCCAGATGACGCCATCTCTATTACACTCAACACTGCCATCTCCCACCTGGACAAGAGGAAAACCTACAGTGTGTGAGAATGCTGTTCGTTAACTACAGCTCAGCGTTCAACACCATAGTGCCCTCCAAGCTCGCCACTCATGAAGTGGCACCCTATTCGCTTTATGTTGCACTTTTCACCAGAGCCCTAAGGCTCTGTTTACTCCATGTGTAACTCTGTGTTGTCTGTTCACACTGCTATGATTTATCTTGGCCAGGTCGCAGTTGCAAATGAGAACTTGTTCTCAACTAGCCTACCTGGTTAAATAAAGGTGAAATTAAAAAAATTAAAAAGGCGTTGCACTATAGGGAGTAGGGTGCCAATTTCACTCACAGACCTAGTCTACCTAGCCTATTCCTGGTTTACAGAGTAGGAGCAGCCTGCGTGTGCCCTACACCACACTGGGCCCCCGTAATGATCTCAGATGGTGTGCCAATCCAGCCAGGGAATGGCAAAATGGCCGGCACATGGCACCGTTGAGGAACGGTCTGTTCAGCCTCTCCGAAGATGATTCAGGGAGTCGTTTGTACAGGACTCTCCTTATTGCTGAGGTGGGAGTCGGGGGATATCCTATTTCTTCTGTGTCTGGCTACTCTGACTAGCACCCAGTGAATATATCAAGAGTCAAATTACTGACGCCATTGAGATTCCTCCTTTTCCTGCTGCTGTGTGGGGAATTGGCGCAGTCAGCCCAAGACCCCTTTATTTATGTAGTTTACATTCCTGCCGAGGTTTAAAGGAAGAGGGAGAATACCAAGGCATCAATGGGACAGGATGTGTGAGTGTGCAATGAGTCATTGCCGTGTTTGTGTAGTGTATACAGTAATTAGCCTTTTCCCCTCAGTCTCGTCACTGTGCTTTTTGAACTTCTGCCTTGATTTGAGAAAAGCTGAATTGGGTGCTTTTGCGAGAGCGTGTGTCTCTGCTTCTCTATTGGCCCGTAAAGCAAACAAAGAAGTCTGAAGTTGCATTCCGTTTCCCAGAAACCTTTTCTCTTCTGCCTCCAAATGTGCAACTGCTCATTTCTAAGCCAATCTTCTAGCAGTTGTTCTCATGGTAGAGGGGGTTATGGTTGGAAGAGCATCTCTTCTAAGTAGTGAGAGGGTTGGCAATACTGTAACCTCACTGGGCCAAAACTGGCTGAATCAACATTGTTTCCACATCATTTCAACCCCAAAAATCTACGTGATGATGGTGAATCAAAGTGGGGAAATTAATTGGGTTTGCAAAATGTAATCAACGTAAGGGCGTTTAGTTTTTTTTTTCCACCCAACTTTTAATGAAAACAATGTACATTAGTTGACAACTCAACCAAATGTAAGTCCAGACTAGATGTTGAACTGACTTCTGTGCCCGGTGGGACGCGTGTGTGCCCCCCGGTGGGACGCGTGTGTGCCCTAGAGAGAGTGGGAGTGTGGTTCAGGTCTGATTTGCACATATACTGGATTAGTGGCGTTAACATAGAGCCAAGCTTGCCCCAGCTGAGCGTGCAGTCTGTGTGAGCGTGTCCTGATCCAGCAGCATTGTAGAAGGGAGGGCGGGGGGAGTTATTTTGGGCTCCACACTAGTACTGCAGAGCTCATTGCAGAGAAAGGGGTGAGCGGAGAACACTGCCCCCCCCCAAGAGCAGAGCCAGTCTGGCTGCAGTGTGCTCTATGCTCTCACACCCTCCACTCTATTTTTAGGCTGCAGACAGCGTATACTGCTCCCCCCCCCCGCTCAATCAACTCCTATATCTCCCTGTATGGCCCAGAGCATGTGCCTCGGTCCCAACGGACACACACAATGAGCTTCTCCAGTCCTGACCTGCCAGCTAGTTTAAAGGTGATCCTACTGACAACCTCCATAGATAAGGCAAACACTGGACTCCAGACTCCTGGAAGTGATACTGTAAGCTTCAGTCAGACAAGGCCAGCAGTTAGGCTACGTTCTCTTTAGTTTGTTTCTGTAGAGTTGGGAGTGGAGATGGGTTGTGTATTGTAGCCCGTACTGTTCAAGTTTCTCTGACTTCCTTTATGTTGGCACCTTGTTTCCTACCTAGTGCACAACTTTTGACCAGGGCCCGTGCTATAAAGGAATTGGGGTGGGGGGTCATCGGTCATTTGGAACGTGCACAAACAGTACCAGCCCAGATTCTCATTGCCGTTGTTCATAAAAATGCTGTACAAGCAATAAAGCACTTAACTTCACATTTACAACGCTTTTCCCACTACAGTTACGTTGAGGGAAATGTCCTCACGAGGACACACTGTTGACGTTATCTGTGGTTGTTCTCTATACTCCTCGATGACCCCGTAACTTCTGTGTCTATCATGCGTATCTAGGATCAGCCGTTCTCATGGTGGTCGTACCTCACAGCACAGGACTGTATGCAATATTTAGAGTGTCTATGCAGGTCAGATGAGGTGTATTCACTAGCGAAGTAGCAGATGTCCAAGTTGGAAAGTACCCATGCTTGAGCCAATTGGAGGGTCCTAAGGTGGAGATGAGACTAAACTGATTTGGCAGCTGCTCGGCAGCGGTTAGTAGGACCCTTGTTCCTGGAATTCTGGGTAATTACCCTCTGAGCACACCGGACGTCTCTGTCTAAGGGAGACAACGAGCCGTTCAGCCCTCTCTGCTGCGCCTCGGTTGGTAATCACAGAGCTGAGACATTGGGACGCAGACTGGGACTGCTCCGGTACAGGGTTTTATTCATTAGGGGACACCGCTCGCTTTCTTCCATGTGGTGGTGCTTAATGAATACCACCAAGCTTTTCTGGTCTGTCTCTCTCTCTCTGTTTGGCTGGAGGGCTGCTCTTTCGTTGCTCAGCCAAGTGCTTGGTGATCATCATTATTCTACACATAGTCCTTGTTTAGCTCACTGTTACCAAGATCGCCAAGGTAACCTGTCTAATTGACGGCTGCCCCCCATAGCACTCAGAGATGTAGCCATGAAAGGCTGGTCACAACTCACATCAACACCATCATCCTGGACACCCTGGTCCCACTCCAATTCGTATACCCCCCCCAACAGATCCACAGATGACGCAATCTCTATTGCACTCAACACTGCACTCTTCCACATGGACAAGAGGAACACCTACAGTGTGTGAGAATGCTGTTCATTGACTACAGCTCATTGACAACAGCTCAGCGTTAAACACCATAGTGCCCTCCAAGCTCATCGCTAAGCTAAGGACCCCGGGACTGAACACCTCCCTCTGCAACTGGATCCTGGACTTCCTGATGGGTCGCCACCAGGTGGTAAGGGTAGGCAATAACACCGTGCTGACACTCAACACAGGGGTAGCTCAGGGGTGCATGGTTAGTCCCCTCCTGTACTCTCTGTTCACCCATGACTGCATGGCCACGTACGACTCCAACACCATAATTAAGTTTGCTGACGAAACAACAGTGTGGTGCCTGGACAACAACCTCTCCTTCAACGTCAGCAAGACAAAGGAGCTGACGACAGGAAACGGAGGGCTGAATGATTAGGTGTGTAAATACACAGTATCAGTCAAAAGTTAAGACACCTACTCATTTTCTTTATTTTGACTGTTTTCTACATTGTATAATAATAGTGGAGACATTAAAACTATTAAATAACACACATGGAATCATGTAGTAACCAAGAAAGTGTTAAAGAAATCGAAATATATTTTAGATTTTAGATTCTTCAAAGTAGCCACCCTTTGCCTTGATGACATCTTTGCACACTCTTGGCATTCTCTCAACCAGCTTCATGATGTTGTCACCTGGAATGCAGTTCAATTAGCAGGTGTGCCTTGTTAAAAGATCATTTGTAGAATTTCTTTCCTTCTTAATGCGTTTGGTCACAACACAACGGATTGGCTCAAAATAGGGGTGGTATACAGAAGATAGCCCTATTTGGTAAAAGACCAAGTCTATATTATGGCAAGAACAGCTCAAATAAGCAAAGAGAAATGACAGTCCATTACTTCGAGGCATGAAGGTCAGTCAATACAGAAAATTTTGAGAACTTTGAACATTTCTTCAAGTTCAGTCGCAAAAACCATCAAGCGCTATGATGAAACTGGCTTTCATGAGGACCGCCACAGGAAAGGAAGAACCAGAGTTACCTCTGCTGCAGAGGATAAGTTCATTAGAGTTAACAGCCTCAGAAATGGGCAATTAACTACACCTCAGATTGAAGCATTTATTTGGGCTGCGCAGAGTTCTAGTAACATACACATCTCAACATCAACTATTCAGAGACTGCATGAATCAGGCCTTCATGGTCGAATTGCTGCAAAGAACACACTAGTAACGGACACCAATAAGAAGAAGACACTTGCTTTGGCCAAGAAACATGAGCATTGGACGTTAGACAGGTGGAAATCTGTCAATTGGGATTTTGACATTTTTGGTTACACCCGCCTTGTCTTTGTGAGTGACTACCTCATGAAGCTGGTTGAGAGAATGCCAAGAATGTGCAAAGCTGTCAAGGCAAAGGGTGGCTATTTTGAAGAATCTCAAATATAAAATATATTTGTTTAACCCTTTTTTGGGTTACTACATGATTCCAAATGTGTTATTTCATAGTTGTGATGTCTTCACTATTCAACAATGTAAAAAAATAGTTAAAATTAAAACCCTTGAATCATCCAACACATCGATCATCAAGACATTTGTTTCCTCACTGAACAATGATTTGTGGAACGGGCAGCCTACTCAGAGCATCAGCATTCCCATGGTGTCTACCTAGCTTGTAGATTATTCTGTACTCGTAGGCCCTGAGCCACACAGCCCAACGTTGATCTCTTGGCGAGATCATTTGTGGTACTAGCTTTTCTTCATGAAACCGAGATCATAGGCTTATGGTCGGTCACAATAGTGAATGTTCTACCGTATAAGAACTTCTCTGTATTCCGAATGACAGCCAGTCCTTCCATGTCCAGCTGGGAGGACTTTTTCTCTGCTGGCAACAATTCTTGACATGAACCTGGTAAGTTTCTCTGTGCCGTTCTCCATCCGGTGTGATAGAACCGCCCCCACACCATACGATGAGGCATCACACGATAAGATGAGATCTCTGTCTGCTGAGGAGTCCACCAGCACTTCTAATTGCAGTAACTCCTTTTGACTTCGCAAAATCTTCTTCTTGTCTTTCTTACCATTCCAGCCCACGTCCTTCCTTAACAGTTGATGCAGTGGAGCGAAGAGGTCAGGGAGGAAACGATTTGTAATAGTTCAGTAACCAAGATAGTCTTCCAGCCCTGTAACGCTTGTCGGAGCTGGAGCTTCCACGACAGGGCTTACTTTAGCTTTGACGTCCACCTTGTGACGTCCACCCCTTGGCGTCCACCTTGTGACCCAGGTACTGCACTTCATCAGCTAACAGTGTACACTTGCTCCTCTTCAGCCGGAGACCGGCCTTTTCCATCCTCCTGAAAACTTCACCCCCCCCCCTATCTTATTGAACCATCTGGTTTGTGTATGGGAACAACTGGTGCTGCCCACTCAGAACTTGACAGGAATAATTATATCCTATGCAAAGAGTATCAATTTCCACATCCACATTAGGCTTCATGGCATATGGAACTGATCTTGGCCTGTAGAATCCGGGAGTAGCATCTGCAGCAACATGAATGGGAGCTTGGACCCCTATTAATGTCCCTAGCTGCTCTTTGAACCCGCGCTCATGCTTTGAAAGCACCTGCTGCAGTGACATGCTTGATTTCATCCCAGTTCAATTTGGTTTCCTTCTACCACCCTCTCCCTTGTAAACTGGGGCCAGTACCTTCCACGACCAAGAGAGGCAGACTTTTACTTTCCTTGATATTCCACCTGAACATCAGCAACTCCAATCAGTGATTTACTCTCCTATACTGTTTTGAGTGTAATAGGCGTGTCTCTCAATTTAGGCACTTTTTCCCCACTTCTCATTGAACCTGTAAATCAATCACTTTTATTACTTTGAGCGGAGAGCGTCGCAAGGTATTTGGTATTCTGTCGTAATTCTTTTCTGTTGCCTGTTGCTTTTTATTATTGCGCCACGCGATCTCAATGTGTCCTATTATACCACATGCATAACACTTCATGTTTTCAATTTACAGTAAACGCTGCATGTTTGCCTTTGCAACGATAACGGTCTCTATTGGTTGCTGCCCCAGTGGCTTTCCCTTCTTTGAAAACCAACGTGCTCAGAGCTGCTCTCTTTTACTGTGTGGCACGCAGTAGCGCCCCTTTGCGAAAAGAAATGCACTGGATTTGCAGCAGACTCCATGGCCTTGGCCAGTTTGAGTGCGTTCTCAAATGTGAGATTAGGCTCTGATAACGGGTTTTGTATCCTGTCATTAATCCCACACCAGCCAATCGAGTAGCATTTGCGATACATTGCGAATGTATTCCCGTAGTTACAGTCCAGTGCTCATTTCCTCCACTCGGCCACATGTTCCACCACTGATTCGGTAGGTTTTCTCATGTGTGAATCAAACTTGAAGCGTTGCACTATTTCATTGTGTTTGTGGTTGAAGTGCTATTGTAATAGATCGACTAGATCTATGAATGACTTGTCTCCTGGTTTATCTGGGCTCAACAGGTTTCTCATGAAACTGTATGCGTGTGCACCGACAACGAGTATGCTTTTCTGTGTAGTAGCATCAGTTATTTTATGAACAGCAACAACAACAAACAAACCCAATATTTCACAGTACACCTCCCGTTCCTGATTTTCTCTTGGTTCAAATGGTAGTTGCGAGCTTATTGTTGCCTAAGCCATCTTTTCCGATTCTCTCTCTACCCTCACACAGTCAATAGTTTGTCCTACCCGTATCCAGGGAATCAATCATTCAGTCTATTCCTCTGCTCACTCGAGTCTCACATTCAGCGTCACACGTCAAACACTCAGTTGAATTTGTGGCAAACAAGTCCAACACAGTCATCCTCGTCGACAGATATGTAGTATTTTAGGATGTTTCTTAGATCGATGAGTTGGTTAACCAAATAGCTTCCCGGACTGTCTGCGTTGACCCTTGTTGCACCAACTTTTGACTCATCACGTAAACTGCTGTTGCAGTTTATTTATCCTTTTGCCTGGTCACTTCATTCGTAGTTGTATGTATGTATGTATATATGAACCTCAATTACCTCGTACCCCTGTCAGTACTGGTACCCCGTGTATATAGCCAAGTTAACGTTAATCATTGTGTAGTTATTACGTTTATTACTCTGCATTGTTGGGAAGCATTTCATTCTTGGTCTACTGCTGTTTTTTTATGAAGCATGTGACAAATAAAATTAGATTAAATTTTTCTCACTCGCTACCGCCCCTTTCTCTCTCTCCAATGCTCCGACCACAAGGAGGTCGGCCCTAATGGTCAAAGCGGAGATATGGTTCGTTGGTCCCCCAGGACCTAAATGACCCTGCATTAGGTGAAATTTGGCCCTCTGGCTCATGGACTACACAGTTCTATGTTTATCTTTACAAGGTCTCTATGGAGTTATAGGTTATGTCTGAAATAGCACCCTATCCTCCTTTGTGCACTACTTAGGGAAGAGGGTCCCACTATAAAGTCGTGGACTGTATGGCGAAAAGGGCACCATTTCAGACCGTGTTTGAAGGGGAAGGAAGAGCGAGAATGGCGTCTTTCTGGGAATGGTCTTTAGGCCAGTGACCTGTCTATTAATGGGATGTCTGGAGCCTGGCGGTTGTCATTCCTCCCTGCTTGTTGTGGTTGTTTTAGTTTTGTGTTTACTGGCTCTTTATTTGGGCCTGATTTTGCATTCCTCTGCATTTCCTTTTGCGCACAACTAAGGTTCGGGTCAGAGCAGGAGACTGGGAGATGGGAAGGGGAAGAGGGATGTATCTGATGGCTTGTCTCCAGATGCGAAGGCCTGCAGCTGAACTGTGGTGTTGGAAGAGGGAGCTGAACTGACTGTGAAAGGGAGTGGGTCTAGCTACAGCAGCTATAGCACAGGGGCTTAACCACTCAGACTCATAGAGGAGATAATCCATACTTCATCTGTATCAGTGCTGCCTACCACACTCCCCTCCCCACCGCCTCCCTGACCCAGCCAAACCTCAGCCTCCCGCAGAGCTACACAACAGACTCCGAATGAATAGTGCAAGACTTTGAAAATAAAGATTTGAGAAGTGCATATCCAAACCCAGTGTAAAATATCTTTCATATCCAATGCCTGGGGACCTGGGAGCTCTTCTGAGTTGGGGAAAAGCTCTACTACACATCGCTATTCAAAGACGACCTTTATTCACAGCCAGGCAGCAGCTCGTCAGGCACCTCTTCAATCTCAAAAGGATTTACTGTGTTCGTAGTATATGCTCACAGCTCGATTGAGCACAATCCGTATCGTACAAAATACATTTCTTGGATATTTTTAATTTGCCTAGCAAGTGCATGTTTTTGAGTTTTTTTTCAAACTTGCTTGTACGAGCCAGGGCTTCAAATAAGGCATTTTCTTTTTTTCAGCCAAGGCACTTGGTGGTTAAACCGTTGACTCTTTTGCTCTAATTTTAAATGCAGAAAAGCACACCATCAAAACTATGCTGTGGAAATCTGTCTTGTTTAAATATTCATTATGAGCTTTCCCCTATGATCTTCGAAAACACTCTCTCGCGTACGTGCACGCGCACACACCCACACACACACACACACCTTCACAAAGACCCCTACTGTTGTCTTTTCATATCACTTCACCACCTCAGTGTTCAGAGAAAGTAGACCTCCCCTCTTTTCTTTAGGTATTAGTGAGAGTGGGGGTGTCATGTCTTTAATTTTAAATTATTATAGTAATTGCGCAGTCGTGTTAAAAAGATCGAGTAGAGATCCTATTCCAATCAAATGGCTCTACTACGGACCTCTCACAGGAGAAATGAATGACACTGCACTGAGGCAGAATGTTTCCTTTAATGATGGTGCTCTCTTTGTCTCTCGCTTTCACTCTTTCTCTCGTCTCTCTCTCTTTGTGTCTTGCTCGGAGTGTCACTCTCCCTCTCTTCCCCTCCCTGTCTCTCCTCTTTATCTGTGTGTTTGTAGTCTCTGTCCTGAGTGATGTTTCGGAAGCACTTTGTTGTGTCAGGGCCCAGTGGTTTTTTTTTCCACGACAGTGTGAGAGATGAGAGGACCTCTGTGTAGACAGGGAGTGATGGCGAGAGGTAGTAATGGAGAAGGCAACAGACGTGTACTCAGGTTGAACCCCTGAGAACCCAGATCTCTGGCATGGTTACTGTAGTATGTCTACAGCTACTGAACTTTACTTCAGCGGAGGACTCTTCTCTTCCGATATCGTAATGTAGTCTGCATACCATATCAACGGCTGTATATAATTCTATATCATAATGGAATCTCAAAACAAATTTAATTTGTCACATTGATTTAAAATGCTTACTTACAAGCCCTTAACCAACCATGCAGTTTTAAGAAAATACCCCCAAAAAAGCATTTTTAAAAAGTAAGAAAAGAATAACAAATAATTAAAGAGCAGCAGTAAATAACAATAGTGTGAATATATGCAGGGGGTACCAGTACAAAGTCAATATGCGGGGGCACCGGTATTATGTACATGTAATATGTACATCTAGGTAGAGTTATTAAAGTGACTATGCACAGATAATAAGAGTAGCAGCAGTGTAGAAGGGGAGGGGGGGCGCAATGCAAATAGAGTGGGCAGCCATTTGATGAGCTGTTCAGGAGTCTTATGGCTTGGTGGTAGAAGCTGTTTAGAAGCCTCTTGGATCTAGACTTGGCGCTCCGGGACCGCTTGCTGTACGGTACCGGAAAGAACAGTCTGACACGGGTGGCTGGCTTCTTTGCCAATTTTTCCGGCCTTCCTCTGACACCGCCTTGTGTAGAGGTCCTGGACGGCAGGAAGCTTGGCCCCGGTGATGTACTGGGCCGTACGCACTACCCTCTGTAGTGCCTTGCGGTCAGAGGCCGAGCAGTTGCCATACCATGAAGTGATGCAACCAGTCAGGATGCTCTCGATGGTACAGCTGTAGAACCTTTTGAGCATCTGAGGACCCATGCAAAATCTTTTCAGTCTCCTGATGGGAAATAGGTTTTGTCGTGCCATCTTCATGACTGCCTTGGTGTGCTTGGACCATGATAGTTTGTTGGTGATGTGGATGCCAAGGAACTTGAAGCTCTCAACCTGCTCCGCTACAGCCCCGTCGATGAGAATGGGGGCGTGCTCAGTCCTCTTTTTCCTGTAGTCCACAATCATCTCCATTGTCTTGATCATGTTGAGAGAGAGGTGGTTGTCCTGGCACCACATGGCCAGGTCTCTGACCTTCCCACTACAGGCTGTCTCATTGTTGTCAGTGATCAAGTCTACCACTGTTGTCATCGGTAAACTTAATGATGGTGTTGGAGTTGTCTGGCCGTGTGGTCATGAGAGAAACGGGGAGTACTGGACTGAGCACACACCCCAGATGGGCTCCCATGTTGAGGAGCAGCATGGCAGATGTGTTGCTACCTACCCTTAACACCTGGAGACAGCCCATCGGTACGTCCAGGATCCAGTTGCAGATGGAGGTGTTCAGTCCCAGGGTCCTTAGCTTAGTGATGAGCTTAGAGGGCACTATGGTGTTGAACGCTGAGCTGTAGTCAACGAATAGCATTCTCATCTGCATACTATATCAATGGCTGTACCATATGGAGAAGCCATACTATATACAGTCCTATATCATGGTATTATCTCCTATATCTCCAGCCACAAGTCCTGGTCACAGGGACTTCCAGTTAGAACCGAACATCCAGTTAGAACCACTCAGGCAGCCGGCTGACTTCCTTTGCTATCTGGGCTGGTCGTCTCGGTTCTCTTCTGTTTTACTGTGTACTAGTTTTTTATTAGGAATCCCCATTAGCTGCCGCCAAGGCAGCAGCTACTCTTCCTGGGGTCCAAACACACCAAAGCACCCACATTACATATAAAATAAAAGATAAAACCCGTGAACTATGTTTGTGCTGAATGAGCTAAAGAGAAAAGAGTACATCATATAACACTGTAGATGGAAATATTCTGTCTGTCCACAGGGAGGGCTTCCAATTGACCCGGCACACAGTGAGTTAGGACCATTCAGCCTGTCCATCCGCTATCAGCCCTGCCAGGGTATGTTTTCTCCCAGTACAGTCTCACACTTAGAGAGTAAAGTGGAACTGAACAGAGCACTGCCTCTCCTCGCTAATATCTTTAATCAGCGAGAGAGGAATAATAAATAAAAGTGGCTGGGCCGAAGCACGACGGTCCTGCTAGATTTATCCATGTGGCACAATAGCTCTCTGGTTAAGAGACACAGATATTACACAGCCCCCTTATCTCACCGCCGAGTTAAAGGTTGGCTGTAAATCTGCTGGGCGTTCTCTGACGGAGCCCTGGGCCTAGTCTTGATGCCAAACAACCGCCTACTATATGGCTGGGGGTCTGCGTCTTTACACTGTAAAGGGTTGGTCAGCGGCCGGCGGCTTAATGGCATCACATTGAGTGCATATTTGAAAAGCGGTGGCCGTTATCTTGATGAACTGCGTGGCCACTGTGCTATGCGTTGTGTCTCGACTGGATAGAGAAATATTTTAGCGTTTGCTGACATCTTGGCCCTTTTGTAAAGGAGCCTGTCTCTCAGGGGACGGTAGGTATCTGTGTTAATACCCAGAGGCCCCCGGGGGCCTGTTATGAGCTCTACACTGTATCTGCCTGCAAGTCTAATGGTTCTCGCTCACACATGGGGTTATGAGGTGGGGAGGTTTTCTTCCTCTCTTGTCTGTAAATTCCATGAAATGGGTTATCCCAATGCAGCCGAGCACAGCCGTGTTTTAGTGTGGAGGGGGGCGGTGAGCGCTGGCCTGGCCTCGTAGCATTACTAGCTAGCAGGACGTGGAACACATGTCCCTCTCCAACCCTCCGGAGCTCACACAGACCTCCGGAGCTCACACAGACCTGTTGCCAGAACTGAACTTCTGGCAACAGTTGCTCTCTTTTCCCCGGTCCTCCCTTCCTCCTCCCCCATCCCTCCTTCCTCCCCTCCTGATACAGTCAGGTGGCCTGCGAAGGGGGTCTTACACCCCTCTCACTACAGGCCTAATAATAATAATTACACCCCCATCCTCCATCATCCATTCCCTGCTGCCGCGGAAGACGAATTCCTCCCTTTTCTCTCAACTGCGCAGCGCCCCCTATCCAAACAAACAACCCCACCACGAGCACTGACCCCTACCAGAAGGCCTGGCCCCGTTGTTTTACCTCTGTTACTGCCGTGTCATACCACGGCTCTAGTTGGAGCTCTTCTTTTTGTTTTTGTGTCCTCATCCTTTTCTCCGATCTCCTCCTCTGTCCTTATCTTCGCCCCCCCCCCTCTTCTCCTCCTCTTCAATCTGTTTCCTGAAATCTGGAGCTCTATAGAAGCGATTTATCCTCATGCTGGTTAGCCTGTCTTTGTTGACAGAGCATATTCAGTGAGATCTGTCGGCGTGGAATGCAACCCAGAGCCACGTCTGACTGCAGACAATGAAGTGTGAATGCTTGTGAAGTGTGACTTTAGTGTGTACAGGTGTCATGTATAATTGTGCCATATGTGAGAAATAGGTTTTTGGGGGGAAAAATGCCAGCCAATGAATCAGAATGAACATCAGCCCTGGAGACATATCAGACATTGCTTTTTTGTTGGATTGCGTCTCCATTAGTAGTTAGCTGGTTCTGTCACAGTGGGGGGGAGAAACAGAGAAGAGAGACTGTGAGCTCCTGTTGTGAGGCTCAGATCGACCTCTCCTTATTACAGCCAGGTTTTTAAATTAGACTCATAGTTTCTTGAAAGTCGGAGGTGGCCTCTGTGTCTCGCGGCCAGCCCATCAACATGTCCAGTCAACCAAGTTTTATCCGGACTCACTCTGGGCTTTAGCACAAAGGAACAAAAGAGGTGGCCAGATGGGGATGGTGGTGAAGGGGCTTCTGGGAAGCGGTAAGGAAAGGTTGTCTTGGGCTGGGCAGGGAGGGAGGAGTGATGCAGGGTAGGCCTGTGAAATGAGGAGACTATGCATGAGGAGAGAGAAAGAGATTTGGCTCAGGATCACTCGCCAGAGGAGGGCAGATTAAAGGAGGGCAGATTATGCCCGGCTGCATCGTCAGGGCTTTGGCCGCTGTTTTGCGTGTATGTTTGTTACTTCCTGTCCCAGTCGCTCTACTGGGCTGTGGGTGTATTTGTTGCTCATTTCACTCTAATGGAACAAGTGTGTGTGTGTGTGTGCGTCTATAGATCAGAGTCTGTGTTTGTCTCCACTTCCAGCTCCAAGTCGTCACCAGTCCACCAGCGGGATGCCCTCGTCCAGCCATCACGGATTAAGTCTCCTCTCCCGTTAGTCTGTTCGCTCCTCCACTTCCTATCATTCCAGTCAATTAGGATCCAGCCGGGCTGCCCCTGCCCTGCCTGTAACTGAGCCGGGGGGCTGACTGGGGGGACTTGGCTCTGGAGCCCTGTTGTGAGGGGCTTAGCCCAGGGACAGTGTGCTGTGTTGGGTCACTGCCACACATTGTCAGCCCGTCACCCTGGTTTCTCTTCCTCCTCCTGTTGACTTAACTGCACCTGCCAGACCTCCAGGCCATTCCACAAGCAGTCCTTGTTTTGGCTGGCGTATTCTCACTTTACTGTTTTTGATTGTTTCGTAACGGGCAAGGTAGTATAATATAGTGCATGGTTTCACATCCGTTCCCTCACAAACCCTTGTCATGTGACCTGGGTTCGAGTCTCGTGGAGGGGTGCCGGGAGGGCAGCCGGTAGAATAGAAGGGATGATTGGAAATTAGACGACCCAAGGTTACCCAAGCGGTCTTTGCTGGGGGATTAATTGTGTAATGATTGCTGGCAAGGACTCCGACTGAAATCCTGTTACCCATGCTGCACTGGGGCAGGGAAGGAGACCGAAGTCCTGGAGAGGCAAGGTGACACTCATCACAGGTAGTCTTAGCCTGCTAGGAATCAAATGAGCTCGATCTTAACTGGAGGTACAGTAACCACTCAAAAACTAACCACAGGGCCTCGAATGATTTCATCTTGCTAGTCTACGGTATAATTCCTTCCTAGTGCATCCTGAGCAGTTACTGCACATTAGATGTATTGGATTAAGACTGGAGGAATCCATTTGTCTTTTTACCTGGGATATTTAGAACCAGGATGTGTTATACATAGTGGTCTACACAGGAGAACAACTTGAGACATTTCTCATGGGTGATGGATTTTGTTACTCAATTCTTTCTCTTGCAACACCAATGCAACACCAATGCAAGGACTTCTACATTAGACTTAGCGTTTCATACATAATTCAAGAGGGAAGATTGACACTGAAGTGCAGAGTTTTAGGCCTAGCTACTTGGATCATTGTTCCTCTTATAGTTTCATAATGTAGCATCAAGCACAGAGGCTGCCCTCCCTTCACTCCTCTCTCTCCCCTCCACCTCACCTCCCTCCCCTCTCTGCTATCTCCTAGCAGGGACATGCCTGATGGTTGTGTGATGGATGACTCAGGGATTGATAGAGATAGGAGGCTGCTGTTAATTAACATCCACTGTATCTCTACATCTCCCGCTCACTACTTTTTTCACTACTTTTCTCACCCACCGTTTCATCCAGAACAACCCACATTAGTACATCTCGGAATGATGGGAGAGGTATTCTCTATAAAGATGCATTACAATGAAATATAATACTCGGTAACTACTCAGATTCCGTATCACAGCAAGACTTTGAAAAGACTTTGAAAAGGAAACTGAACAGGATCACATTTACCTTCTCAAATAATATTGTTTCTCTGCATTTTGTTAGGTTCAATGTAAACAAAAGGAGATTCATTCATATGTTCAGTCATCTACAATACTGTGAGGACTTCTCCCTCTTCTAGACATGGTTCTGTTGTGACCTTGTATCAATCTATGTGTGAGTCCCTAATGGCACCCCATTTCCTACGTAGTGCACATTAGACCCGAGCCCTATTGGCACGGTCAAGAGTAGTGCACTTCATAGGGAATAAGTTGCCATTCAGGACACAGCCTGTGCATGTTGCAGGGGAATTCCATGACTCACTGACTAGTGGGCTGTGTGGTAGTGATTCAGACCTGCCAGTTTTTACAGCCTTGTATTAGTGGAGCACATGGCCATCCCATAGGAAACTGTGAACATTTTTAAATATTTTTTTGATGATCCTCAATTTGGATTTTGGGTCCATTATCTTGACTGCTGACAAGAACAACATTATTGGACTGTATCAACAGTGGACTAATGAAAAAGAAATTGGAGTTTTCCTTTAACTCAGCCTAACACGTGCACCCACACACACACCTGGTGTCAGGAGTTCACCTGTGTGTAAGCGTCTCCTCCTCTTTTTTTTTCTTTTTTTTAGAGCTTTCAGAGAGGTAAAGCGTCTCGGAGAGCTGTCAGAAAGGTGAAGTGTCTCCTCTTAGAGTTGTCAGAGAGGTAAAGCGTCTCCTCCTCTTAGAGCTGTCAGAGAGGTGAAGTGTCTCCTCTTAGAGCTGTCAGAGAGGTGAAGTGTCTCCTCCTCTTAGAGCTGTCAGAGAGGTAAAGCGTCTCCTCTTCTTAGAGCTGTCAGAGAGGTAAAGCGTCTCCTCTTAGAGCTGTCAGAGAGGTAAAGCGTCTCCTCTTAGAGCTCCTCCTCTTAGAGCTGTCAGAGAGGTAAAGCGTCTCCTCTTAGAGCTGTCAGAGGTAAAGCGTCTCCTCTTCTTAGAGCTGTCAGAGAGGTAAAGCGTCTCCTCTTCTTAGAGCTGTCAGAGAGGTAGTGTCTCCTCCTCTTAGAGCTGTCAGAGAGGTAAAGCGTCTCCTCTTAGAGCTGTCAGAGAGGTAGTGTCTCCTCCTCTTAGAGCTGTCAGAGAGGTAGTGTCTCTCCTCTTAGAGCTGTCAGAGAGGTAGTGTCTCCTCTTCTTAGAGCTGTCAGAGAGGTAGTGTCTCCTCCTCTTAGAGCTGTCAGAGAGGTAAAGCGTCTCCTCTTGGAGAGCTGTCAGGGAGGTAGTGTCTCCTCCTCTTAGAGCTGTCAGAGAGGTAGTGTCTCCTCCTCTTAGAGCTGTCAGAGAGGTAGTGTCTCCTCCTCTTAGAGTTGTCAGAGAGGTAAAGCGTCTCCTCTTAGAGCTGTCAGAGGTAGTGTGTCCTCTTAGAGCTGTCAGAGAGGTAGTGTCTCCTCCTCTTAGAGCTGTCAGAGAGGTAAAGCGGGGTATATGGATAGAGCCAGCCCTCTGCTCCATACTGTGAGACGGATCCAGACAAACAAGGCTGAATAAAGTGCAGGTTTGGCTAATCCTCCACCTGCCTCGAGGCCAAATCCTTGTCTGTCTGACACTTCAGTCTCCCCTCTCTATTCCCTTCTCTCCAAAATTGGTTTACCACCGAAGCCTTTCTCAGAAATATCGGTCTTTCACCCTGTGGAGCTGTAGTATGGCATCTGCTGACCTAACTGTAATTGGGGAATTTGCGGTTTGCACAAACTATATTGCATTGTCTTGTGTTCCTCCCGAGCTATGATCTTGTTCAATATGTGTCATCCTTTGGTTCATTAAGTACACAGTAATAAACAGTGCATTCGGAAAGTTTTCATTCCCCTGACCTTTTCCACATTTTGTTAGGTAAAATCTCATCAATCTACACACAGTATCCCATAATGAAAAAACATTTTAGAAATGTTTGTAAATGTATATTAAAAAAATGGGAATGTCCCATTTACATTAGTATTCAGACCCTTTACTCAGTACTTTGTTGATGTACCTTTGGCAGTGATTACAGCCTCAGGTCTTCTTGGGTATGACCCTACAAGCTTGGCACACCTGTATTTGAGGAGTTTCTCCCATTCTTCTTTGCAGATCCTCCCAATCTCTGTCAGGTTGGCTGGGAAGCATCACTGCACAGCTATTTTCAGGTCTCTCCAGAGATATGTTAGATTTGGTTCAAATCCGGACTCTGGCTTGGCCACTCAAGGACGTACCGAGACTTGTCCCAAAACTACTGCGATGTCTTTGTTGTGTGCTTAGGGTTGTTGTCCTGTTGGAAGATTAACCTTCGCCCCAGTCTGAGGTCCTGAGCGTTCTGGAGCAGGTTTTCATCAAGGATCTCTCTGTACTTTGCTCCGTGCATCTTTCCCTCGATCCTGACTAGTTTTCCAGTCTCTGCCGCTGAAAAACAACCCCACAGCATTATGCTGTCACCACCATGCATCACTGTAGAGATGGTGCCAGGTTGCCTCCAGACGTGACACTTGGCATTCAGGCCAAAGCGTTCAATCTTGGGTTCATCAGACCAGAGAATTTAGATTCTCATGGTCTGAGGTGCCTTTTGGCAAACTCCTAGCAGACTATCATGTTCCTTTTACTGAGGAGTGGCTTCCATCTGGCCACTACCATAAAGGCCTGATTGGTGGAGTACTACAGAGATGGTTGTCCTTCTGGAAGGTTCTCCCATCTCCACAGATGAACTCTGGAGCTCTGTCAGAGTGACCATTGGGGTTCTTGGTCACCTCCCTGACCAAGGCCTTTCTTCCCCGATTGCTCAGTTTGGCTGGAAAGCCAGCTCTAGGAGGAGTCTTGGTGGTTCCAATCTTCTTCCATTTAAGAATGATGGAGCCTGCTGTGTTCTTCAGGATCTTCAATGCTGTAGATATGTTTTGGTACCCTTCCCCAGATCTGTGCCTTGACACAATCCTGTCTTGGAGGTCGACAGATAATTACTTCGAGCTCATGGTTTGGTTTTGTTCTGAAATGCACTGTCAACTGTGAGGCTTTATATAGACAGATGTGTGTGCCTTTCCAAATCATGTCCAATTAATTGAATTTACCACAGGTGGACTCCAATCAAGTTGTAGCAACATCTCAAGGATGATCAATGGAAAGAGGATGCGCCTTAGCTCAATTTTGAGTCTCATAGCAAAGGTTCTGAGTACTTATATAAATAAGCCGGATGTGGAGGTCCTGGGCTGGCGTGGTTACTTGTGGTCTGCGGTTGTGAGGCTGGATTGGGCGTACTGCCAAATTTTCTAAAATTATGTTGGATGCAGTTTATGGTAGAGAAATGAACATTCAATTTTCTGGCAACAGCTTTGGTGGACAGAGCTGCAGTCAGCATGCCAATTGCATACTCCCTCAACTTGAGACATCTGTGGCATTGTATTGTGACTAAACTGCAGATGTTAAAGTGGCCCTTTATTGTTCCCAGCACAAGGTTCACCTGTGTAATGATCATGCCATTTAATCAGCATCTTGATATGCCACCTGTCATGTTGATGGATTGTCTTGGCAAAGGAGAAATGCTCGCTAATAGGATGTAAACAAATTTGTGCACAATTTGAGACTTTTTGTGTGGAATATTTCAGGATTTTTTTTATTTCAGCTCATGAAACATGGGACCAACACTTAACATGTTGCGTTTGTATTTTTATTTGGTATAGTTCTAGAATGTGTATCATGGCAACAGTACACATCACTTGGACACGCATGTGTGCGTGCATTTATTTTTATTTTTTATCTCAATGAAAGGTCACCTTTAGATGACAGCCTCCCCCATCTCTTCCCAGTATGCATCCTCGTTCTTTCTTTCTTTGGTTCTTTCTTTGGCTCTCTTTCGTTCTTTCTTTCTTTCTTTTGAAGGTTGGGAGTGGGTTAAGAGAGGGAGGGAATAGGCAGGAAGAGAGGGGGAGGGAGGGAAGAGGCATTACTCTGGGATCAAGCAGCTGGTTAGTCAGCTAGTAGGCCTCTGAGTTGCTTTGCTCGAGCCACAGTGTGCTTGTCAGTCTTTTAAGTGGAGGCCTTTGATTGCATAGTCCTGCTTTGATGGTATTTTCTGGCGTTCAGGGATGTGGTGTCTCAAGTACAGCCAGGAAGAGCTGTCCTGGCCGTTGGCTGGCTACCACGGCTGAGAATTCACTGTACACACACGGATGCACTCTCTTGCATGCTTGCGCAGTTGCCGACTTCTAAACTCGCACGCTATCGTTCAGTCCTCTAGTCAGCCTTCAAGCCTGTGAGTTCCCTGCATCCTGGTGAAGGGATGTTCAAACGGACAGGTCTGGCCCACGTCAGACATACTTTCCTGTGTGTACATTACCGGAGATGGGGACAATTCTGAATACAGCAGGTTTTTGGTCTCGTCCTACACAAAGAACAACCAAGTATTACATCACATTGAAAGGTAAATAAACACTATGTTCTGAGGACCGTTACAAAGAGAGCTTTCATCCCACACCACTTGATTAACCAAAGGTCAATTGCTTTTTTCAAACATTCATAACAGTTGACTGAGAAAATGACACTCTGTACCTCAGCTATTCTTCCCAGTCATTAGTCCCAATAACGGAGAGCTGACACACTGCTCCGAGGGAAATTACTTAACACACAATTGACTTCACTAATTGACTCTACTGCTGTGACGCAGAGAAACTTTCTTTGACTTTGTCCCTGAAAATGATGTCCAGAATCCCCCTCCCCTCCCATTCCTGTACACACACGCAAACCTAACAGCCCGGCCCATAGGATTAGGGAGGAGAAGATTCCCAACATGAAAGCGGAGTCTTCTGACTGATCAGCAAGACGGACGGGCAGCAGATCAATCAGGTTTCAGTAAGACAGAGGGTCTTTGAAGCGGCTAGCTAACACTGCTTGGCTAATCAATGAAGAACTGCCCGCTTGTTAGCACCTTCAAAGACTCATAGAAAACAAACAGTCCCTCTGGCATCATCAACTCTGTGCCTGCCTCACCCAGCCCTCCCTCCCTCCACGCCACTTTGCTAAACCCACAATGCCACACACAGCTCATCTCTCTCTTGCTCTTATTCTGTCTTCAGTTCGTTCTCTCCTCCCTCTCTCTCGCTACTTGGTTGTTGATTATTAAATGCAAATGGCTTCCTTCCTATATTCCACATTAAGAGGGTGTACAGCAGTTTGTTGATGTTAATTGTCTGAGTATGGAAGCAGAGTTTTGGTACAGTCGTGGATGACCTCATGGAACTTCCTGTGGCAGGAACAGGAAGTTCTTTACACGCACGCACACCGACGCAATATGAATCAAATGCAATATGCCTGATAGCCCTCTAGGCTTTTGTTTCATTGAGGATACATCTTTTCTGATGAGGGGATATTGTGATGTTGTGTAACTGTGTATAAATTGCATCCTCAGACTGTGTGTGTGTGTGTGTGTGTGTAGGTTCAGTTCCAGAGTCCAGACTACGTACAGTATACCCCGGTGGTTACCGATCCGCTATCAATAAAGAAAATGTGATCGGCACACAGATCTCCTTTTAAAAAACATCACTTTGTATATTATGGTCCACTCCATGTCCACTAGTGTCCTCTCTTTCCCTCCCTCACTCTCACTCCAGGAGCAGAGCCCCAGTAACCAGACGTCTCTGGCCATGATGCAGGAGCCCCAGGAGATGGTGGAGGAGACGGTCACCATTGAGGAGGACCCTGGCACGCCCACCTCCCACGTTTCCGTAGTCACCTCCGACGACGGCACCACGCGACGCACAGAAACCAAGGTACTGGGGGGAAGCAACGTTGTCGCACATCACATCAAATTAGGTAGTAGGTACCTAGGTGCTGGAGGAGAAGAAATTCAATGCCCACACACTATATTGAAACGTGTTAATGCAACAAATTGTTTGGGTTGCTTAAAACTCTGTGAAATGTATGTGGCAGGTTGCTGCAGTAAAACAGCATGGTAATTGTTTTATGATAACTCGGCAGCATAAAGTGACGGTCTCTAAGGCCCGTGATCCTTTAACCAGATGCCCAGATTTTGTCTTACAATTTGGTTACTGTTTCAGTATTGCTCCCACAGTATTTTGTGTTGCAGGTTCTTTTTTCTTGATTCCCCTCTATTGTGTTTTGTTGTTTCTATATAAGGATATGTCAACTAACCTGAAGGTGAGTTGGAAAAACTTCCCCCCTCATCACTTTACTATCAACTCACAACACCATTTTGTGTGTGCCCATGTCAGCTGCGCGCGGCCACACCCTTCTGTCACACAGGCAGTCTGTCTCTTACCTCCTCACAGCCAGCCCAACGCTCCACAGCTCCAGTATTGTTACTCTTCCTGTCCTTCCTGAACGTAGCTCATAGCTTCCCCACTTCAGTCAGGCCTGCTCCACGCCATGCCCACTACCGCTCCAGACAGTGTCTCAGTGCAGTGTGCTTCCGGATGGAATGGGGCTCTGGTCAAGTTCTATAGAGCTCTGGTCAAGACTAGTGCACCATATAGGGGGTAGGGTGCAATTTGGGACGCAGGCCAAATAGAGCGGAGATGTTATTTTCCGTAAGTCTGGTTCCCTAGGGAGGGACCCAAGGGAATAACCCTGGCTAGAGCTGCTGGTACACTAGAGACACTACAGAGTCTGCAATTAAACAGCCCTGCTAATCCCTCTGTTTCCTTGTGTGTGCTGATATCCTATTGTAGGGGATAGGACACATGCACACTAAAGCAAACAGGCACACACACACACACAGGCGCACGCACACACACAGCTAAATAAAACAATCTTGGGCTTGGGGATTGAGGGTCACTGATTTTTAAGGACACAATTCCATAGGGATGTGAGCGGGTGCTTTTTGGAAGTCATTTTGAGGGGAAGAAGCAGATTAAGAGATGGTTTTGACCGTTCCTTTCTAATTGGTGTCATCGGTTGGCCAGCCAGCTTGTGATGGCAGCCTGCGTACGTGACATTTCCAGACTTTCATCCTTCTCTCTCAATCGCTTTCTCTCCCCCTCTTACTTTCTCTCACTCTCTCTCGCTCTCACTCTCTCTCGCTCTCACTCTCTCTCCCCCTCTTACTTTCTCTCACTCTCTCGCTCTCACTCTCTCTCGCTCTCTCTCTCTCCCCCTCTTACTTTCTCCCCCTCTTACTTTCTCTCACTCTCTCTCCCCCTCTTACTTTCTCTTACTCTCTCTCGCTCTCACTCTCTCTCGCTCTCGCTCTCACTCTCTCTCCCCCTCTTACTTTCTCTCACTCTCTCTCGCTCTCACTCTCTCTCGCTCTCACTCTCTCTCGCTCTCACTCTTTTTCTTATCTGTTGAATTTACAGTATGTGTAATTGGGTTCCTTTGAACAGGCGGCTCCAGCTGGCTACTTACTGCTAATGCATTTCCTTTCATGTATTCTGAGTATCCCCTCCAAGCACAACGAGATTTCACACTATTGCTTTTGGGGGGAAAAAAACATGTTTTTTAATGCTAAACACATATGCAAACAAGGCAAGCAGCAGTATAAGCAGTATCAGTAGCCAGCCACCACACTGAAACAAACAGACCAAAACAAGGCCTGGGAATAAGTTAATGTGGAGCGGCGTTCGCTGTTTAAATGCTAACTATCTAACCTCTCCAGCTGTAAAGGAGTGAGTCAGTCAACTGGCTGGCTAGTATGTGGTAGCCGCTATCTGCACGCACACACAAACACACAGGGAATGGGCATCACCATGTCCATCCTCCATCTCCCTCCCAACACACGTGGTCCTGTGAGGGTTGTGTGATACACTCACACTGTTCTTTTAAAGGAGGTAAATAAAAAGTATATTAAAAGCAGCAGCGTTCATTCCGTGTCCTGTGGATGGGAGTTAATGAGGGTTAAAGCACGCCACAAACTCAATCAACGCAACAGGCCTTAATACACACCAGCACACACGAGGGAGAAAGGTTTGAACGGAAAGAACGAAACCCGCTCGGATACAAAATGCTATACTGTAGCGTCAGTTAATTCAAATGTGCTGTTTTTACGCTGTCATTGTTTTGGTGATTTATTTATTTATTTATTTATTTTCCTGTGTTTTTGAATGGGTTGAATCAACAGGCTTGTCCATGTACTGTGTATGTGCAGACTGCCAATGTGATGCCGGTACTACTTATTGACCACGTCCGCCATCAACGCTTTCCCATAGGTGACCAGGTTGATCAAAACCATCACCCGCCACACTTACCTGCCAGTGACCATCATCGAGACCCCGGTGGTGCCGGAAGTTTCCATCTCACCGCAGTCCAAACCCAGCACCTCTTCTCCCACCCCGTCACAGACAGACACAGTAAAGAACCCAAAGGCTGTTTTTTTTTTGTCTTGAAGTGAACCCCTAACCCTTCCTGCTCATATCTCACTACACCTCCCATTAATTCCAGGGCAGTTGGTTTATCAGTTTGAGCTCTCTGTCTATAAAAGTTGAATGCGGCAGAGCTGGTGAAAGTGTTACGGCGTTATAAAAACAGCGTGGGGTGTCTGCCCTCCCTCCCCTTTAAACAGACTAACACTTGGTAAACATAGGCCCCGGTTTGACTGCAAGCACTGCCCTTAGCCACATGGCCCTGACAAATACATACAGACCCACAAACACACACACCAGCGTTTTAGAGATTCTCGTTTAGCCCGTTTACAGTCGTCTAGATGGGCCTTTTCTGAAGCCCTCTCTGAAGCACCAGGCCCCCATGTTTGCTTGTTTTTGCATGTTGTGATCTATAGCGGATCAAAGTTCTGTTTGAAACCTGTCTGACGGTTTCTCGTGCTGTACCAGCGAAGGCTCTTTAGAAGTCATGTTAGTAGAAAAACGTGGTGTTCGTCAAGGCTTCTCTCCCTGGCTGAGTTGGAAGACGGGCTCGTCAAAGATGGAGGGAGTTTGGGCCACGGCAGATGTTTAGCCTGTGGTAGTTTGTACAGTTTTAGGACTAGAATCCTGATTGAAGAACACTGCTGAATAGTTCCTGGTATTGGTCCTCAACCCCCAGGCCTAAGAGATCATCTCCACATTTCAGCCCAGTGTAGGAGGCACCGGGTCATTATGAGTGAAGAGCGACCCCTGTCCCAACCAGACCTGCACTCAATTACCGTCACCACCTCCATTTGAAATGAATGGCAATAAAAGTCCTCTAATCAAGCAGCTGATAAGAGAAAGCCAGCCTGTTATTTTAAGGCCAGCGGTTCAAGCTGTTTCATTAAGTTTGGAATCTGACAAAGACTTTATTTTTAACATGAAAGGGATGATTGTGTGCGAGTTACACTCGAAGGGAGGGGGAGCAGCTCTGCCAGCGTAGTGTGAAGTAGCAGACCGATGGATGGCAGTGAAGGGTGGTCTTTAGATGTTACCGAAGCGCCATAATTATTCACTAACATGACTGGGACCGTTTCTTGGCCGATTTGAATTTAAAATACTTCAGTTGAGGACAGGGTGTGAACAAACTAAAGGCTTTGTGAAAATGGGATCAAGATTTCAAGTTCTCATATGTAATGACTGTGAACGTTTAACATTTATGAATCACGTTTTGTTCCCTGCTTCCTCTTTTGAGATGTTTAGGACCTTATTGAGTTTCCTCGTTATCGTTTCATGCCTTTGCTTCAATTCTTGTGGGAATGGACCCTCTCCGTGCACCTTGTCAGGCACAACGCGAATTGCATCAGACATGGGGCCCCTTCCAATGAAGATTAATTTTCATCAATCTCATTAATTCTGAAAATGAATTTATAGCCACGGACAAAATAGCCAATTATCCCCACTGCAGAATTCACTGGGCAGCAAATTGGTTTCTGTATCAGTGCTGAACCTCAGTCTGAGGTTAGATGCAGCTAACCCTCCCTGACTGCCAGACGGCTTCAGGACGCAGACAAGTATGAGTGTGATGTAGGAAGTACAAGATGCATCGATATACAGTAGATACAGATTACTTGTGCTCTAAGACAATCACTCCCCAGTTATGACTGTCACCTTCTGAAATGGCCCCCTATTCTATATGCGGGGGGGGGGAAGATGTCACAGAAACTCACCCTTATTTCCAACACAACCTAGCCTTGTTTTTTTTTAGAATAGAAATGGATGAAAAGCAATGATACGACCCTTTCTTATTCAGAGTTTCCCAATGCATGACCTTCGACCTGTTATTGACAGTGCCTGCAGTGTCACTCTTTTTAAAGGAACAATGTTGTCCTCATCTCATTCCTCAGCACTCACTGTGTGGCATCGGCATCCCACTGGCCTGTCTGCGATTCAACAGGCTGCATCGGTGTGCTGTGTCCATGCTGTGTTTCCGACCTAACCACCTGTCTCTCACTGGGTTTATCTGTAGGTAACCTCCTCCCCAGGCTGACTTACTACCATATAGAGAGAGCTGTCTGGGGATGGGATTCATCTGTAGTCTGTCTGTTTGTCTGGTGGGACACCTGAACATACTGTCAAGTACAGTCATGTCAGGGTGATCAGAATGTTTAAACATTGTCCTCATCAACTGTTATGTGTGTGGCCCATACACACAATAGACTTACAGGATTGGGTAGTAACTGATTTAACTTATAATGTAATCAGGATTATGTCATCAGTCTAACTCTGTCTTTGTGACCTCCTCTCTAGGTGACGAAGATGGTGAAGACGGTGACCACGCGGACGGTTCGACAGGTGCCCCTGGGCCCCGACGGCCTGCCCCTACCCGAGGGCTCCTCCCCGCTGGGCAGCTACACAGACTCCATCGACCGGCGCTACCTGAAGAACGGCGAGCGCTATATCACCACGCCGCAGGCCACCTCCACGCTCACACGCTCCTACAACAACTACAACGACTCCTACACCGACACGCTCCCCCCCGATGCTGGCGGGAGCCATTATGGTGGGCGCCACTATGGCCTCCACGACGGCTATGGGATTGGAGACGTGACAGACAACTACGGCAGCCTGTCGCGTGGCGTCAACTTCCGGCCGCCCCGCTATCCCTACGCCATGGCTAACAGCTACCGGACGGAGAACAGCTACGGGACCTTACCCATTCGGAAGGATGACTACGGCCACGTGGCCCAGCCTCAGGTGCCCATGGGCAGCAGCAGTGTGGACCTGAACCGGTCCCAGCCAGAACGCTTCCAGCCAGAGCCCTACGGACTGGAGGACGACCGCCGCAGCCTGGGCCCTGAGGAGGAGGAGCCCTATGACCTGGACCCTGACTACTCCACCGCCAGCCGGCGCCAAGGCACGCTGCCTGGCACCAACCGCGGCAGGACCGTGAGAGAGCCACTCCGTGACGGGCCACGTGTCAGGTGAGAACGATAGATGCGACAGAACGCTGTCTGGTTTTAGTCGTCTGAAAATGTTTAGGTGACCTGGAAGATAGGATTGGACTGGACTGGTTTGGTTTAGGTTGTCTGAAAACATGGATGTGAGCTGCTTTCTTGGCCAGGTTTATCTTGAAAACAAGTCTTTCTTGTTACATATAGATAAAGTATAGATAGGACTCAACTTTTGAATAGGGTGGCGATTAGCTGTGATTGTTGTTTGAGTGGATGTAGCTAGCTGTATCATCCTAGCTGTATCCTCCTAGCTGTATCATCCTAGCTGTATCATCCTAGCTGTATCCTCCTAGCTGTATCCTCCTAGCTGTATCCTCCTAGCTGTATCCTCCTAGCTGTATCATCCTAGCTGTATCATCCTAGCTGTATCATCCTAGCTGTATCATCCTAGCTGTATCATCCTAGCTGTATCATCCTAGCTGTATCATCCTAGCTGTATCATCCTAGCTGTATCCTCCTAGCTGTATCCTCCTAGCTGTATCCTCCTAGCTGTATCCTCCTAGCTGTATCCTCCTAGCTGTATCCTCCTAGCTGTATCCTCCTAGCTGTATCCTCCTAGCTGTATCCTCCTAGCTGTATCCTCCTAGCTGTATCCTCCTAGCTGTATCCTCCTAGCTGTATCCTCCTAGCTGTATCCTCCTAGCTGTATCCTCCTAGCTGTATCCTCCTAGCTGTATCCTCCTAGCTGTATCCTCCTAGCTGTATCCTCCTAGCTGTATCATCCTAGCTGTATCCTCCTAGCTGTATCATCCTAGCTGTATCCTCCCTAGCTGTATCCTCCCTAGCTGTATGCTAGCTACGCCTTGGTGCGTCTTAACAGCTGGAGACCGATTCTTTCTTCTATGTGATGCACAATGAAGACTAGTTTTATGCATGGCTACAGGCATTGTCTGAGACGTGAGAAGAATAGTCTTCTCAAGATGAGGAAAATTAAGAATACATGTCTTATTCTTCTAGCATGCGTGAGAAACAAAAGGGTGTGTGTGTGTGTGTGTGTGTGTGTACATATGTCAACAGATGTCTTTTCTTTTTGAGATTCCTACAGAGGAGGTGGCGTTGAAGGGAAGAGGCTTTGATATCCGTTTTCATGCAAATGGCGGTTGAACGTGTGTTCATGTCAGAGAGACACTGTTAGACATAGAAAAAGAGGGGGAGGGAGAAGAGACCGTTAGGCAGAGAAAGAGAGAAGATAGAGGCAGATATACAGAGGGAGGGGGAGAGAGAGGCAGTTGGACAAAGAGACCGTGAGCGACGGACAGTTCGATAGGGAAACCGACCGAGGGAAAGTGGAGATCGTTAGACATAGGAAGAGGAGATTGAGGGAGAGCTAGAGCGAGAAAGAGAAGCGGTGAGACAGGGGGAGAGAGGCGGTGTTGTCTGTCTCTTCCCTGAGCCGTGTCACTCTCGGCGACCTTCATTAACATGTCTGTAACCTCCGGATCCTTCTGCCAGAAACCAGCCAGCTAGCCTCTGACAAAAACCCCATAATGGGCCCTTAGTCACCTATACACCTTTCAAACCACATTTTCCCAACAAACTTTTTTTCTTTATAACTGAAAGGTGTTGCTGTTATCAAATCCTAAACTTTTATTTCCGCGGACCGACCTAGTCATGATTGCGCTTAAGTTCTGCATATGGCTTAGGATGAAATGTAGCCATAATGCTGAGGTGGTATTGGCACACACTTACTAGACTTTTCGCACACGGGCAACACATATACTGCAATGTAAACTTGCTAACTTGTCTCGACCGCTACCTCCGGGGGGTAGTGCACGACACTCGCATGACAGTTGCCCCCCGCTAGCGAACGTTACCTAGCAGTGTGAAGTATAATATTATAATATGAATGACACTGTACTTTTATATTCATGTGGGAGGGTTAAATACTCATTATTGATACGCTAATGTTGCTAGCGGTGGTGAGGCTACAATTAGGCTGCGGAAATGTTCGCTAAATTGAGGTGAGTGCTGCGCACGATCATCTTGTCTGGTTGGCTCATTCATTAGCACGGATCAGAACATTTAGCCCGCATGTTTATGCAGTTTAACAAGTGAATTATGTTGCTCTTCACTCGCGGTAATTTAGTAGCCTAGGCCTACTCCCGACCAAAAAGCCTGTGACTTGTCTCAATCGATCGATGTGATTTTGTTTAACTGAATCTCCGTCTGTATATTTGGTTAATTCTGTCTGGGCAGATAAGTGGTGGTGGTATGGCTCCTTTATCAACGATCAGAAACGTTTAGCATGCGATAATGTAGCCTAAATCAAGTGTAGGATTATTTATTTTCCTCGGTTGCATATAGGCAACTCCAAAAGCCCGCAGAGGTTGTGGAAGACCCGACGCCTGTTCCCTAACGACGCAGAGTGAGGGTAGGAAGGAGATTTGAACATGGATTTACAACAACAACAAAAAAACACAGGCTCGGGCTCTGTTTCCAAACTTCACACGTTCCCTTGACGCAAATATTATTTGTGTTTTATTCTGTTATGTTCCATTATATTATTAGCCATAAAATGTGTGTTTACTGTAATCAGGGTAAATGTCTTGTCTGTTTAATGAACAAAACTATTGATTTAATTTTCATGGCGCAGCCATGTTTCCCTATAGGCTGCACCGACCCGATAATCATGGATTTCTTTGATGTAATTTAAAAAAAAAAAAAGATATCTACCCACATCGGCCCACGTCTACTGCCACTCCTACTTGCCGGTATTGTGTGCGGGAGATATGAGAGGCTTATCCCGGCAAGAATGTGGTAAAAATTGGGACTGTATGAATTGGGTTCTTAAAAACATTGCCAGATAAAAAACTTTTTACAGGCAACATTCCGTAAAGTCTGTCTGTCAAGGCTGCAATTAGTACCACATTATCTCCCCTTGTGATTGTGTGGCCTGATGGGACTGCACAATGTCCACTTTTCCTGTACTCTGTAGCACAAGAAAGAAACCTCAAGCAAATTGAAGGTGATGTTTAACGTGGAGCAGTGTGTGCTTAAAATACTTGTTTTTTGACCAGTGATCTGTAACAGATGGATTTATTCAAGCTTCTATATTCTCTTTTTTTCTTTCCATCGGAGAAGAATGAAATAAGTGCCCTAAGCCAGTTTTAAGGGGAGTGAACTGAGGAAGTTTGTGAGGGAGGAAGAGAGTAATCCTGTGTGTCTGTCATGGAGATGTTCAAAGGCGATGCAGAATAGCATTGTGGCAGCCTCTGACAGTGCTGGGCTGCATTTCGGGGACATTGTTAATCAAGCACACATACACACCCTGGATGTAAACGCAGCGTGGTAATATGTTATATTTACGTCCTTGCTGTCCAGGGTCTTTGGGACATCCCTACCCCATTGAAGTTGACATTTTTTAATGGTTAAAGTTGCGCTATGCAGATATCGCTCCACCGTTTACAGTTGCGAAAACTCTAATAGTTCACCTAATTTCAATTTATGAAACAAAATAAGATAATATAGTGTAGAGTATCATTCTACCATCTAAACTGCTGTCAAAAATATTGTGTTTGCAGCATGAAACTTGTGTACATAACTGAAGTAAGACTCAAAAACGAAACTTGAGAACAGAAAGCATAGAAATAGCCCACATAGAACACATCTACTTCATATACTTGCTTTCATGTAGAATGATAGGTCTATAACTCAGATTTATATGTGAATTTGGTCAGGTCACCCAAAACATTAGACATTACCAAGTTTAAGGTTAGGGTTATAGTTTAGAGTGTCCTGGATAGCACTAACAGTTACAGTTATGCCTAGTGCAGGGGTGGGAAGTACAGATAGATGGTGCCTCCCTTTAATCAGAGCTTCCGTCTGCATGGAACACACGCACACACACACACTTCCAGATGCAAACGTACCCAAATATACACACACACACTGCCAGACAATGAGTCACTCTATCAGCTTGAGAGGTGGTTGCTGTGACAGGCAATTGGTACTGTACGCTCCATGTTTCACAACATACTAACACGCACACACACACACACACACACACACACACTTGATTAGGCAGTTAAGATGGCTAGCTCGCTGTTTAATTTTCACAACGCGATACCTTATCAACGTGTACCTTGCATTTCGTAATTTTTTTTTACCCAAGTCCAATGACATAGTGACATTTTTAGTTGATTTCACGTTAGTTGACAGCTCTACCAAATGTTAATCAAGATGAAATGTTGAACTGACGTTCATGCCCAGTGGGTGAGTCCTTTCTTTGCGAAGAACCTCACACATAACGTCTTTCCATCATACACCATCACTGCTGTGCTCCATCACTTCCTGTATCACCTTTCAAACAAACAGACCTGATAATGTAACACATCTGGAATCCAATTATAATAATACAACTGGAATTAGCATGGCAAGGAGCACACCTCCCACAGCCCTCGTCTGTCTCCACACACGCACGTTATGTCATTCTATCCTAAAATGTGTTTGCGTTCAAATCCTTTTTTCCCTAACCCTTAAACCTAACCCTTAACATAATCCTCAACCTAACCCTTACCATAACCCTAAACTTAACCTGTAACCCTAACTCCTTGCTCTCACTCGCTCTCGCACACGCACACACTCATTAGTATCCCTCCATTAATAGTATGATGTTGAGGCTGCTGTATAAATGGCTGTAATGAATGTGTGAGTTAAAGCATTTTAATTACAGCTTATCGTCTAGTCGCTTTGAAAACCCTCGATTATGGGAAAAGGAAAATTAAGATGTTTAGTGCAATATGGCTTCCTGTGATTTCGCCGAGCAAGGTGGTTATAATAATCTATTACAAGATAGGAGGGTATAGTAATCTATTACAGGATACGAGGGAAGGACTGTGCTGCCCACGCTCCTAGTCTTTAGTAACAAGTGTGTGTGTGTGTCGGGGACCATCAACTAGATTCAGCGTATGGTCAGGAGGCCGGAACATAACTACAAATCATTTGTGGACTGTGAATTGACCGCAAGAAGGCCAAACAGATATACACTGAATACAAATGTAAACACAGCATGTAAAGTGTTTGTCTCATGTTTCATCTCAGAATTGTTCCATTAGCACAAAAAGCATATTTCTCTAACGTTTTGTACACCAATTTGTTTACATCCCTGTTAGTGAGCATTCCTCCTTTCCCAAGATAATCCATCCACCTGACAGGTGTGGCACATCAAGAAGCTGACTAAACATCATATACATTACACAGGTGCACCTTGTGCTGGGGACAATAAAAGACGACTCTAAAATGTGTAGTTTTGTCACAACACAATGCCACAGATGCATCACGTTTTGAGGGAGGGTGCAGTTGGCATGCTGACTGCAGGAATGTCAACTAGAGCTGTTGCCAGAGAATTTAATGTTAATTTCTCTACCATAAGCCGGCTCCAATGTTGTTTTAGAAGATTTGGTAGTACGTCAAACTGGCCTCACAACTGCAGACCACGTGCAACCACACCAGCCCAGGACCTCTACATCCGGCATATTCACTTGCAGGGTTGTCTGAGATTAAGGCACCCGGACAGCTGATGGAACTGTGGGTTTGCCCAACCAAATAATTTATTTGTGAGCATCTGTGTGCTCATCGTCCTCACCAGTGTCTTGACCTGACTGCAGTTTGGCGTCGTAACCAACTTCAGTATGCAAATGTGTGCTCTTCACGGGTGAATCCCGGATTCAACTGCACCGGGCAGATGGCAGGCGTTGTGTGGGCAAGCGGTTTGCTGATGTCAACGTTGTGAACAGACTGCCCCATGGTGGCAGTGGGGTTATAGCATGGGCAGGCATAAGCTACAGACAACGAACACGATTGCATTTTATCGATGGCAATTTGAATGTGCAGAGATAATGTGATGAGATCCTGAGGCCCAGTGTGTGTGTGAGAGAGAGAGACCGCTTTTAGCATGAGCCAGACATCGTTCTCCTGTCTACTTTGAGGTTTCTCATATGCAGTTGGCTAAGTTCAAGGATGGGGGAACTAAGTTCTCAACAATGTCATGATTTTTTCCTTCACTTAATTGAAATCAGGAACAAACACTAGTTGTAAGAACAGATAATGACATCAAAACAGCCGACGCAATTAGATTTTTTTTTTTTTAAGGAACATTTGCTTATGCCTGCTTTGATTTTTATTCATTTGTTTTGTCTTGTGAGTCATAAAGAAGTTATTGCTCATTATTCAAAATGAGCTATCTGTTGTTTGTATAGTGAAAAGTCACAGAGCTCATAAGCATGTGGGAATGTTCCACCAAACAGAGATGGAAACATTCTCGGCTGCTAATCCTTTGAGGTTTGTCTCCGTGGGGGGAAGGCCGGAGACCACAGGAATGGAGATTTGATCGACATAAGTGGCTGTCACTCCTACACACACTCTTGCTCTCTCGCTCTCACACACACACACAGAGGACCACGCAGGATATTTAGCAGCTTCATTACCATGAGGAGTGTGAGCTGCTACTGTAATCATCCTGTGAGCATCATGTCTGGCGGCTGTGGTGGCAAGGGCCTTTCCCATCCTGAGAATAACCCGTCCCCTCTATCAACACAACGCCGCCAATTTAAATGCAAATCCTGACATTCCCATCACTCAGTCCGCAACCCGTTTACCAACCCTGGCATCAGTTCTATTCAAATGAGTTCCATTTCAAACCCAACTGTACACTGATTGTCAGTGTATGTGAGACCGTTGATGTAGTCGCATGTATCTGAAAGTAATGAAGATATCATTTGGCAATACCCATACTCTCTGTTTCAGAGGGTATTCACAGCAGTGTTGCTTTTGCTTGTTTTTTCCTTTATAGCATTTGAATCGTCTCCAACTGTAGGTCTCACTCGCAGCCATTTCTTTTCCCATGTTATCTATCATGCAGCTGTGAGGTAGCCTGGTTAAACGAGACTGAAGGCTGCTCTGAATGGTGAGTACTGGGTATCAGACTGGTTTAACTAGGTTAACTGAGATGCCCTCGGACCAAAACCTCAGAGGAGCAGGCGGACTAGCAGCCCTGGCCCAGTTTGGCCTTAATGACTGGGGCTTAATCGCCTCTGGGCCCTCCTATCCTTAACTACCAGACGAGGTTTGTGGTGCTTCACGTTCAAGTCCACTTTCACCAGTTCCTGTTAGAATGGTTCTCGTGCACGTTCCCTAGACTTGAAGGAAACATTCTAAAACAGGAGGGGGTGAGGCTATGCTGTACCATTCGGATGTAATGTCCTCAGCCAGCTGTGTGTGGCACTTAAAATGCCACCCTTGAAGGATGTAACAACAAAGTCATTTTTGAGACTGGAGCTGAAGACACCTGTTTCAGGAGATGTTTTGATCAAGGCTAGCCTTGCAGTTTGGCCACGATCCCTAAACCTAACCTCGTACCACAAGACCCAAAACCGTGTTGACGCCTTAGAAACGTAGCCTAGCCATGGCATGCGTTATCTTTAGGCTTAGCCTCTGTTTGTATATATATATATATATATATATATACATACATACATACATACATACATACACACACACACACACACACACACACACACACACACACACACACACACACACACACACACACACACACACACACACACACACACACAGTGGGGCAAAAAAGTATTTAGTCAGCCACCAATTGTGCAAGTTCTCCCACTTAAAAAGATGAGAGAGGCCTGTAATTTTCATCATAGGTACACTTCAACTATGACAGACAAAATGAGGGAAAAAAATCCAGAAAATCACAATGTAGGATTTTTAATTTATTTATTTGCAAATTATGGTGGAAAATAAGTATTTGGTCAATAACAAAAGTTTCTCAATACTTTGTTATATACCCTTTGTTGGCAATGACAGAGGTCAAACGTTTTCTTCAAGTTTTCACAAGGTTTTCACACACTGTTGCTGGTATTTTGGCCCATTCCTCCATGCAGATCTCCTCTAGAGCAGTGATGTTTTGGGGCTGTTACTGGGCAACACAGACTTTCAACTCCCTCCAAAGATTTTCTATGGGGTTGAGATCTGGAGACTGGCTAGGCCACTCCAGGACCTTGAAATGCTTCTTACGAAGCCACTCCTTCGTTGCCCGGACGGTGTGTTTGGGATCATTGTCATGCTGAAAGACTCAGCCACGTTTCATCTCCAATGCCCTTGCTGATGGAAGGAGGTTTTCACTCAAAATCTCACGATACATGGCCCCATTCATTCATTCTTTCCTTTACACGGATCAGTCGTCCTGGTCCCTTTGCAGAAAAACAGCCCCAAAGCATGATGTTTCCACCCCCATGCTTCACAGTAGGTATGGTGTTCTTTGGATGCAACTTAGCATTCTTTGTCCTCCAAACACGACGAGTTGAGTTTTTACCAAAAAGTTTCATCTGACCATATGACAATCTCCCAATCTTCTTCTGGATCATCCAAATGCTCTCTAGCAAACTTCAGACGGGCCTGGACATGTACTGGCTTAAGCAGGGGGACACGTCTGGCACTGCAGGATTTGAGTCCCTGTCGGCGTAGTGTGTTACTGATGGTAGGCTTTGTTACTTTGGTCCCAGCTCTCTACAGGTCATTCACTAGGTCCCCCCATGTGGTTCTGGGATTATTGCTCACCGTTCTTGTGATCATTTTGACCGCACGAGGTTAGATCTTGCGTGGAGCCCCAGATCGAGGGAGATTATCAGTGGTCTTGTATGTCTTCCATTTCCTAATAATTGCTCCCACAGTTGATTTCTTCAAACCAAGCTGCTTACCTATTGAGGATTCAGTCTTCCCAGCCTGGTGCAGGTCTACAATTTGGTTTCTGGTGTCCTTTGGCAGCTCTTTGGTCTTGGCCATAGTGTAGTGTGACTGGTTGAGGTTGTGGACGGGTGTCTTTTATACTGATAACAAGTTCAAACAGGTGCCATTAATACAGGTAACGAGTGGAGGACAGAGGAGCCTCTTAAAGAAGTCTGTGAGAGCCAGGTCTGTGAGAGCCAGAAATCTTGCTTGTTTGTAGGTGACCAAATACTTATTTTCCACCATAATTTGCAAATAAATTCATAAAAAATCCTACAATGTGTTTTTCTGGATTTTTTTTCTTCTCATTTTGTCTGTCATAGTTGAAGTGTACCTAAGATGGATGAAAATTACAGGCCTCTCCTCTTTTTAAGTGGGAGAACTTGCACAATTGGTGGCTGACTAAATACTTTTTTGCCCCACTGTATTTATATAAGGATTCAGTGTGTAGTTACATTGCTGCTCGGGTCTGAGCTTTTTCTCCCAGTTTGTGCTGATTTCACTGGCAGTAAAATCTAGAAAGTGATGCTATAAAACATGATATATGTTGTTTATGTGAACCTGTAGAGTAATGCACCCGCGAACACACAGCGATATCCTGATGAGATTCTCCCCTCTCACAACGTGCGGCAGGGAGACATTTTTATGCACATAATTAACATAACAAATTCAAATTAAGGCACATAGTGGTTGTCTCTAACCGCTAGCACTCAGTTAGGGATGTCGCCTGTTTTGTTGCACCGTACATCAAAGTTGCTCAAAACAGACTGGCCAGTTGTGTATGATAAAGTAGCCTTTCTCTCTCGCTCTCGGTGGTAGGGAGGAGGGGAGGCTACAGGCGGTGGCGCATGGTGTGCGACATTAATTAGATTCCCCACTCTCACTTCCTTTCTCTGCCTCCTCCTTTGTTCCCATGAAAAGACACCAGAGGAGAGAACAGAGCTAGTACAAGACAAAGTAGTGTAGTTCCTACCCCCAAATAAAGGGAAACCCCCTTGGGATAGTCCAACTGGGTTACTTTGTGACCTTGCACTTTATTCTCCTCCAAAAGGAAAATAAGCATCTCTTATCTTACATGATGACCAAACCTGCTCTGTGCATCCGCCATAGTGCGCATGTTGAGTTTGTCTTCCCCACCAGACACGTTTAGGACACGCAGGTTGAAATATCAAAACTCACTCTGAACCAAAATGTTGAGATCCTGAGGCCCAGTGTGTGTGTGAGAGAGAGAGAGACCGCTTTTAGCATGAGCCAGACATCGTTCTCCTGTCTACTTTGAGGTTTCTCATAAGCAGTTGGCTAAGTTCAAGGATGGGGGAACTAAGTTCTCAACAATGTCATGATTTTTTTCCTTCACTTAATTGAAATCAGGAACAAACACTAGTTGTCAAAACAGGGCATATGCTCTTAAAAACCAATGAGGAGATGGGAGAGGTGGGACTTACAATTTTTAAAATGGAACCTGCCTACGCAGATGCTTGTTGATGCGTGCGACCAGTTTTGGATTAAATGATTGAATAACATGCATGTGTACATTTTTTATTTTGCAACACTCGCGCAACACAGGCGATGTGGTCAGCATATTACCCTTACGTGTGTGGACCAAGCAAAATCATCTTAGGATGTCTCTGTTTGTAAAAGCACCATGAATACCTTTGGATAACAACAAGTTGTCATGTTAAACCCCCTCAGTATCGAGACACAGTTTGCTTCAGAAGCCTAATCTGTCAGTCAGGAGATCTCCTTGTACTCCACAACTCTAACAGGGGAAAGGAAAAGGATGCGGCTGCTTGTGGAACAGAGAAATGGAATACACCAGGCTAACGCAAAAGGCCCAGTCCCAGGAAGGTAGCCAGACCAGGCCGAGCGGGGCATTAAGCATAGTCTTTGGTGCTGCTGTGACCAGAAGGAGCCAGCCTCCGGGCCCTGAGGCAATGTTGGTGCAGAGGCTTCCCTGTGGGCATGGTGGAGCGTTGAAGCTTGCTTTGCTGCTGCCTCTCCTGGGGGCCACACCACACCAGCCCTTCTGTGAGGGAGCCCAGAAAAAGTTCAGAGTTTCTTTTCAATTTCTGCCTGGACTTTGTTGTAAGAGTCCCTTTTGCTCTTGGCTCTACAGGGCTCCATCTCAATATCTTTCTCTCTCGATCTCTTTCTTCCTCTGCCCCTATTCTCCTTTGCTTTGTCTCTACTCTCCCCCTCCCTCTCTTCTCTCTCCCTCTGCGCAAACCCCAGCACCCCCAATATTAATACGAAAGGCAAAAGAGAACATGGCTCCGAGACTATAGAGATGATTAATAAGTGCCGCCTGTTTGTTAATGACGGGAGCTGTTTTTCCGGGCCTCACACGCTGGGAGACCCTCTGACAGAGTTAGTAACAGAGCAGCCTTGTCGCTCCCCGTCTCTGTCCTCTTATCTCTCGCACCTGTCTCTTCACCTCTCCTTCACCCCTTCCTGTCTCCTTTTTCCCTCTATTCAATCCTTCCTACCTCACTTGGCCTTTCTCAACTCTTATCCCCCCCCTCTCTTTTTCTTGTAATCCCTCTTATACAAATTCCACTAAATGCTCCCTCCATCTGTTGTAGTAGTAGTAGTAGTGTTAAGCTCGCTGTCATAGACAGTGAATTGTAAACCATTGTCCTTGTACAGAACACATCCAGCTACAAATCCATACAGCTAGATGTAAAAATCCTTCAAACAATGTTACATGACCTTTCCTCAAACGTACAAAATTCTCCCTCTCTCTCTCTCTCTCTCTCTCTCTCTCTCTCTCTCTCTCTCCTCCCAGGGGGTACGATGACCCCATCGAGGCAGAGCTGGTTGACGAGCGACACCCCTACATCCATGGCATGTACGCGGCCCCCCTGGCCCAGCCCGAGAGGGGGAGCATGGCCAGCCTGGACCGCCTGGCTGGCCGCCGCTCGCCCTCCATAGACAGCATCCGCAAGGACCCGCGCTGGCGTGACCCTGACCTGCAAGAGGTCATCGCCATGCTGGGACACCCTATCGACCCGGTCAAGTCCAACGCCGCCGCCTACCTGCAGCACCTGTGCTACGAGAACGACAAGATCAAGAAGGATGTGCGCCAGCTGAAGGGGATCCCTGTGCTGGCAGGGTTGCTGGACCACCCCAAGGCTGAGGTCCACCGCAAGGCCTGTGGAGCCCTGAGGAACATCTCCTACGGCAAGGACCACGACAACAAGGTGGCCATCAAGAACTGCGATGGTATCCCAGCCCTCATCCGCCTGCTGAGGAAGACCAACGACATGGAGGTCCGTGAGCTCATCACAGGTGAGGAATCCGTGTACCCTCATGGGAAGACTGGCTGCTCCCTCCCCTCGTCCAGAATTAATCCAGTCACTAACAAAAACTAGCTGCAGCTTATCTTCTGTAAATAGTACAGTAAATATTAGGCATACTAGCCTTTTGTTTGTAACGTACAAATGCTTTTTCCCCTCCGACTTAAAAATGTGTTACTCAGGTACGTTGTGAAAACCTGCATGACCTGGGGAATTAATGTACTGTTGTAGAATGTCATTTCTAAGTCACGTTCTGTTATTCAATAACTGTATTCTCTGTTAGGGCATTGTTCTGTTGTGGTCAGGAGGCGTTATTGAAGCATGTCCTGTATACTGTACGAGTCCTGTATACTGTACGAGAGAGCTATACTTAACAAAAATATAAACGCAACATGTAAAGCGTTGGTCCCAAGGTTCATGAGCTGAAATAAAAGGTCCCAGAAATGTTCCATATGCAAAGAAAAGTATTTCTCTAATATTTTGGCCACAAATTTGTTTACGTCCCTTTTTAGTGAGCATGTGTCCTTTGCCAAGATAATCCATCCACTTGACAGGTGAGGCATATCACGAAGCTGATTAAACCACATAATCATTACACAGATGCACCTTGTGCTGGGGACAATAAAATCCACTTTAATATGTGCACTTTTGTCACACAGCAAGCCGCAGATGTCTGAAGAGTGCAATTGCGTTTCTGGCTGAAGGAATGTCCACCAGAGCTGTTGACAGATAATGTTGTTAATTTCTCGACCATAAGCCGCCTCAACGTTGTTTTAGAGAATTCGGCAGAATGTCCAACCAGCCTCACAATCGCAGACCCAGGACCTCAACATCCGGCTTCTTCACCTGCAGGATCTTCTGAGACCAGACACCCGGACAGCTGATGAAACTGTGGCTTTGCACAACCAAATTTCTCTGCACAAACTGTCAGAAACCGTCACAGGGAAGCTCATCTGCGTGCGCGGCGTCCTCACCAGTGTCCTGACCTGACTTAACTCGGCAAATGCTCACCGTCCATGGCCACTGGCACGCTGGAGAAGTGTGCTCTTCACGGATTAATCCTGGTTTCAACTCTACCGGGCTGATGCAAACAGCGTGTATGGCATTCTGTGGGCTAGCGGTTTGCTGATGTCAACGTTGTGAACAGTGTGTCCCATGGTGGGGTTATGGTATGGACGGGCATAAGCTATGGACAACAAACACAATTACATTTTATCGATGATAATTTGAATGCACAGAGATCCTGAGGCTCATTGTCGTGCCATTCATCCGCTGCCATCACGTTTCAGCATGATACTGATCGGCCCCATGACGCAAAGATCTGTACACAATTCCTTCCATGGCCTGCATACTCACCAGACATGTCGCTCATTGAGCATGTTTGGGATGCTCTGGGTAGACGCATATGACAGCGCATTCCAGGTCCTGCCAATATCCAGCAACTTTTCACAGCCATTGAAGAGGAGTGGAACAACAGGCCACAATCAACAGCCTGATCAACTCTATGTGAAGGAGATGAACCACAGCCAGTTCTATTTTTTGCAGGGAAAGGTTGACGTTGAACTGACCATTGTTTTATAGGCACACAGGAAATGGTCTTTATAATTAGTTTATTTTTCCCTGGGTGTTTCATCCTCCTGGATAGGCCTATGGCTATTTTTGCCCTCTAGCAAAGACTGTGCTGATAAACCAGAATATCATAGTGTCTCATATTTTCCTTTCACAGATAGTTTTGAAGATAGATTTGTAGGCAAACAGCTGCTAAACAGGTGTTCATTCCACTTGTTCTCTACTTCCATTAAAAAAATGCATCGAGATGCCGAGCGAGCTGACAAGGTACAAATCTGTCGTTCTGCCCCTGAACAAGGCAGTTAACCCATTGTTCCTAGGCCGTCATTGTAAATAAGAATTTGTTCTTAACTGACTTGCCTAGTTAAATAAAGGTCAAATAAATAGTCTGGCGGCGTTAGTAGTAGTGCGTCAGCATACCTCTCCAGAGGAAAAAGCTGTTGTAATGTGATCCAGGTAGGTAAGGCCAGGGGAGTGAATGGGGAGAGGAGGGTAACATGGCTTTCCCAATGCCACATGAAAGGACCAACCAATGACTGCTCTATAAAGGATTCAGCTGCAGTCCTCCTGCTTCCCAACTCGGCATTTAATGGAAATATAAACCCACCACCACCATCCATTCCAGTAGGGATTTATTCTATATAAGCCCCCTGTGTGGTAGGATGAGGAGAGAGGAGAGCGTAAGGGCTCAGGCAGAGACTTGGAGTGGCACTTGAGTTCACTTTGTGGCCCAGGAAATGGTACTGCTCTTTTTGAAGTTGGTGAGGAAAGAAACGTGTTTGTGTGTGTCGGCCGCTGCTGCCTGGCCCAGGGTTGCTTACACAGTTCGGGGTCTGACACACACACACACACACACACACACACACACTTCTGTGGATTGGTGCTGCTCGTGGCCTGGCCACCCTACTGCGATCTAGGCAGGGGCCAGCTGTTCATCTGCTATCAGCACACAAACACATACTCTCTAGACACGTCCATGCACGCGCTCTCTAGACACGTCCCTGCACGCGCTCTCTAGACACGTCCCTGCACGCGCTCTCTAAACACGTCCCTGCACGCGCTCTCTAGACACGTCCCTGCACGCGCTCTCTAGACACGTCCCTGCACGCGCTCTCTAGACACGTCCCTGCACGCGCTCTCTAGACACGTCCCTGCACGCGCTCTCTAGACACGTCCCTGCACGCGCTCTCTAGACACGCCCCTGCACGCGCTCTCTAGACACGCCCCTGCACGCGCTCTCTAGACACGCGCTCTCTAGACACGTCCCTGCACGCGCTCTCTAGACACGTGCTCTCTAGACACGTCCCTGCACGCGCTCTCTAGACACGCGCTCTCTAGACACGTCCCTGCACGCGCTCTCTAGACACGCGCTCTCTAGACACGCGCTCTCTAGACACGCCCATGCACGCGCTCTCTAGACACGCCCATGCACGCTCTCCCTAGACACGCCCATGCACGCTCTCCCTAGACACGCCCATGCACGCTCTCCCTAGACACGCCCATGCACGCGCTCCCTAGACACGCCCTCTCTAGACACGTCCATACACACGCTCCTACATGCAGGCATATGAGCAGACATGTGGCCTGCCTGTCACCGGTTATTCTACTTATTTACATGACCTAGCTCCTCCTGTAACGGCCCTTCTTCATCCCCTCTACTACCAACCACCCATCTCACACAAACACACACACACACACACAGTTCCATAACTCCCCTCCCAGCTGTCGTGGCCGCCGCCTCCACTCTCCTGGACTCTGTCATCTCTACTCAGCAATTAGCATGTGACAGCAGTAGGAGAGTTACAGCCTAGCCCCGCTGCATGGCTAATATGTATGTTAGTCCCAAATCACCCCTCTCTCTCGCTCGCTCGCTATTGAATGGCAGGAGGGAGGGAGAGGTGTAATGGGCAGCTCTAAGTGAATGGGCCTGTTAGAGCAGCATGTCGGCAGTAGCCAGCACCCAGGAAATTGAATTAGCCGCCCAGGGCCCTGGGAGGGAGGAAAGTACTGGTCCACCTCCCATTTTCCCTGGCCTGCCTCGGCTTGGCTTTCATTACCATCCATTACCTTGGGATTTGATTAGGGAGGTTGAGGGAGGCCAGGCCAGGGATGCTTCAGGTTCTTAAGGGGAAAGAGTAAAGAAACTGAATACTTTAGAATTGCCACTGTGTTGGAGGTACAGGCCGACATGCAGTGATGTGAAAGAGTCGGTGCCCCAAGACTTATTTAACACCCTCTTCAAAGAGGTAGGGTTTCAGATGTTTTGGAAGATTGACTCAGCCTCCCGGGTGGCGCAGTAGTCTAAGGCACTGCATTGCAGTGCTTGCTGTGCCACCAGAGACTCTAGGTTCGAGCCCAGGCTCTGTCACAGCCGGCCACGACCGGGAGGTCCATTTGGCCTAGCGTCGTCCGGGTTAGGGAGGGTTTGGCCGGTAGGGATATCCTTGTCTTATCATGCACTAGTGGCTCCTGTGGCGGGCCAGGCGCAGTGCGCACTGACCAGGTCGCTAGGTGCACGGTGTTTCCTCCGACACATTGGTGCGGCTGGGTTGGATGCGCGCTGTGTTAAGAAGCAGTGCGGCTTGGTTGTTTTGTGTTTCGGAGGATGCATGGCTCTCGACCTTCGTCTCTCCCGAGCCCGTACGGGCATTGTAGCGATGAGACAAGATAGTAACTACTAACAATTAGATACCATGAAAAAGGGGGGTAAAAAAATATTATAAAAAAAGATTGAAGACCCCACTGACCTGCCTTTAGGGGAAGCTTGTTGCACTATTGGGGTGCCAGGACAGACAATAGCTTTGATTGGGCTGAGCGGGAGCTTCCCTCCCGTAGGGGTGGGAGGTCCAAGAGACCAGAGGTGGGTGGAACGGAGTGCTCGGGTTGGGATGTAGGGTTTGGGCATAGCCTGAAGGTAAGGAGGGGCAGTTTCCCTTGGTCCTCCGTCGGCAAGCACCAGGGTCTTGATGACGATGCGAGCTTCGACTGGAATCCAGTGGCGTGTGCGTAGGAGCAGAGTGACAGAGAATTTAGGAAGGTTGAACACCGGGCGGGCTGCTTCGTTTTGGGGTTTGATGGCACAAGCGGGGAGCCTGCCCAACAGAGTTGCTGTAGTCTAGACGGCAGCTGACGTGCCTGGATTAGGACCTGCTCCACTTCCTGTGTGAGGGGAAAGGTCGCACTCTACTGATGTTGTAGAGCATGAACCTGCAGGAGCGAGTCACTGCTTTGATGTTTGCAGAGAACGACAGGGTGTTGTCCATTGTCATACCACGTTTTTTTGAACTCTGGGAGGGTGACGCCGCAGAGTTGTCAACTATGATGGCGAGGTCTTGGAGCGGGCAGGCTTTCCCCAGAGGAAGAGGAGCGCCGTTTTGTCTTGCTTCTGGAGGCGGTGGGCGGACATCCAAGCTGAGATGTCTGCCAGGCACACAGAGATGTGTGTCGCCACCTGGATTTCAGAAGGTGGAAGGAAAAGATCAGTGGAGTGTCATCTGCATAGCAAACGATTGGAGACCATGTGAGGATATGAGAGCGGAGTTAAAGTAAAAGGAGTGAGAGCACGTGGTGCAGACACCGATCATCTCCACGCCACCTGGTAGGAGCAACACGCCAGGTAGGATGCAATCCAGGAGTGTGCAGAGCCTGAGACGTCCAACTAAAACACATTTGAAAAACGTTGATGTCATGGAGTCCTTATATCTGTAGATCTATGAATTTGAGTGGTTACATTTCTCCAGCCCCATCTCTAAATATTGGCAGCATTGTCTTACTATATTACAGTAGTTGAGGTCTCCTGCTTGCTGATTGGTCAGTAATTGTCCACAATATACAGTAGCAGTAGATTGCATTGTACTCCCTGTCTGGACTATCAAAGATGGTGGATTGTACCGTGTACAAAACATTAAGAAGACCGTCCTAATATTTTTTTCCCGCCTCAGAAGCGTCAATTCATCGGGGCATGGACTCTACAAGGTGTCGAAAGCGTTCCACAGGGATGCTGGCCCATGTTGACTCCAATGCTTTTCACAGTTATGTTGAGTTGGCTAGATTCTTGATGCTCATGGGGAACTGTTGAGTTTGGAAAACCCAGCGGTGTTGCAGTTCTTGACACAAAACTCCCATACCCCGTTCGAAGGCACTTATATCGTTTGCCTTGCCCATTCACCCTCTGAATGCCACACATACACAATCCATGTCTCAATTGTCACAATGCTTAAAAATCCTTCTTTAACCAGTCTCCTCCCCTTCATCTACACTGATTTGAAGTGGATTTAATGGTGATATCATAACTTTCACCAGGTCAGTCTGTCATGGAAAGAGCATGTTAATGTTATGTACACTCGGTGTATGTTGGCTATGGGTGGCTGCTGCTGGCTGCTTGTTGACCATTACGTGATGTCAACTCATTTTCCACCAATTGTCCATATTCTAGCAATTGATTTCACTGTTCCTGCTATTGTTGACTATACCAGTGATGTCTGTAGACTACCGTTGGTTGCTTGTTGACTTCTTATTCACTGCCTGTTTACTGCTGGTTGTCAGAGCCAATGGAGTGACGCTAATGGTCCAGTGTTGGAGATGATCAACTCAGTAGTCCCCCAGGCAGCAGCTCAGTAGTCCCCCAGGCAGCAGCTCAGTAGTCCCCCAGGCAGCAGCTCAGTAGTCCCCCAGGCAGCAGCTCAGTAGTCCCCCAGGCAGCAGCTCAGTAGTCCCCCAGGCAGCAGCTCAGTCAGTCCCCCAGGCAGCAGCTCAGTCCGTCCCCCAGGCAGCAGCTCAGTCCGTCCCCCAGGCAGCAGCTCAGTCCGTCCCCCAGGCAGCAGCTCAGTCCGTCCCCCAGGCAGCAGCTCAGTCCGTCCCCCAGGCAGCAGCTCAGTCCGTCCCCCAGGCAGCAGCTCAGTCCGTCCCCCAGGCAGCAGCTCAGTCCGTCCCCCAGGCAGCAGCTCAGTCCGTCCCCCAGGCAGCAGCTCAGTCCGTCCCCCAGGCAGCAGCTCAGTCCGTCCCCCAGCTACCCGTCTCCTCTCGCCAAGGCTGCCACCACATCTCCTGTTGTTCATGCCCGAGTGCCACAATAACACGCCAATGAAACGAGTCAAACGAACCTCTAGCAAATACGACATGGCTCTTCTCTTAACGCCACATATAGGGCTCAGTTCTGCCTCTCTGGTAAGCTCTGGCCCATGTTACCAGTGTGCTAAGGCCTTCACTGACTAATGGCCTTGCAGAGTGGAGGCCCTTTTCAGCTGTAAGTACAGATGTACTTATTGTTGTCGGAGGGACGTAATGGTTTTCTCAAATCATAACTTAACCACACGAGCGAGACTGAAGGTATTTTTTAGATTTGGGCCCGCCAAGGTTTTTATAGTGTGCAGTCAGCATGATATGACGGTGAAAATATTGACCAGGCAGAAACCGTGCATAAGTCTGTGTGTATAAGATTTAGCCAAACTCTTTAGCTCCTGGCTGTTATTCTTCTGCCTAGGAAATCAATACTTTCTGAAATAAGAAACTGTTTCATCTTGTTACCATTCCTCCCTCACTGGGCCTTGTCTGGGGGTGGGGTAGAGGGCAGCTACAGTTCATAAAAACAAAGATGGGACTCTGCGTGTGTATGTGGACTTTGAAGTCGATTCTGTAGTATTTAGTTTTCCACAAACCGGAGGTCTTGCCCTGGTACATCCATTTATGTGAAATCCCTCCTGATTCTATCTCTATTGCAACTGTTGCCAGGCTCCATGCCGGCTCTAAACCTGTTCTCACCGTGTGTGTGTGTGTGTGTGTGTGTGTGTGTGTGTCCCTCGCCTCCCATTCCTCCCTCTCTCTGAGATTACAGGATTCACAGGCTCAGTGATTGAATTATGCTCAGTGTGAGACACAGCCATCTCTCTCCTCACTGTGAGAGAAACTAAGACTTTGCTCTCGCTGTGTGTTTTACATGTTACTGGTAAATGGTTTCATTTTGCGTGAACGACGGTTCCCTCAGACGTGAAAGGAATCGGCGAATGACAGTTTTTCCTTCATCTGTTTCTCTCCCTCTGCTCCTCTCCCGATTCCCCCTCCCTCCCTCACCCTAGGGACCCTGTGGAACCTGTCTTCCTATGAGCCTCTGAAGATGGTGATTATAAACCACGGGCTTCAGACTATGACCAACGAGGTCATCATCCCCCACTCAGGCTGGGAGCACGAGCCCAACGAGGACTCCAAGCCCCGCGACGCAGAGTGGACCACCGTCTTCAAGAACACTTCTGGTTGTCTGAGGTAATAGCTTGCGTGAGGCCTGATACCCACGCTCCTCTTAAAGGTACTTCCTGCCATAGGAAAAAGTGAAGCAGATCAAAAGATGGTTAATATGATCCAGCAACAGGGCCCATGGTACAATGCATATGGACCTGCCAGGCCACCACTCGCACTTCAACCACAGAGGCTATTCTCTGAATGAGAGAGGGAGCTGAAAGACCTTTTCAACCAGTGTATCTGATATTGAAAGAATAGCGATCGATGGTCTCTACTGCTGTGGCAATTAGCAGTGCTATTAACAGACCCCTGTACAGGCAGAACCAGAGACCTTAGAGGTCGTCTGAGCAACCTGATGCTTGATTAGTACTTCCGTGGCCACAAGGGCTTACCGCAACGGTTACAACTGCCGTAACGACATTAGCCCTTGTAAATACGCATCACCTTCTCCCTGATCGTAAAGGTTGTGTGGGGATGGAGGGGGGCGGTTGGGTCGATTGGGACTGGATTAAATTAGTAATATAGTAATATGTATACCAATCAGGTGACAGGTTGGTGAGGAAGCCATCCTCGCTCACTTGATTCAGATTCTCACATTCTCCTCAATGTGTTGCAGCTGTGGATTATTGCCTCCATAGGGTATGGCTTGAGCCTTCTCTCAAAGGGTAACATGATCCAACTGTGTGTTCATCTGGAGAAAGTAGTTGGCTAGTCCAGTCTCTAGCAACTGTCATTCAAGACTACTGCCCCTCTCTATACTGACTGACCTTGTAGGGAAAGTGTTCAAAGAGGAAGCCAGAGGCTGAGCCTGAGGGGGTGTAATATAGCCCCAGATAATGACTTCTGTCTACTGCTGTGTGTGTGTGTCCCCACCCCGACACACACACACACACACACACACACACACTGGAGATAAGTCTATAGGAAGTCTGGATGTCTGCGTTAAGCCAAAGGTCCAACAGGAGATAGTGGTTCTAATAAAGATGTAGTAGCTTCAATGTCTTTGTATTGGCCGTTTGCATATTGGCTGTGACTCTCTACTAGTGTCCATTTTGCCAGTTTGACTTTGTTTTTAAAGCGTGTGAGGTGAATGTCAGACAATGTTGGAGACTAGATAGTAGTTCTTTCTCCTGACGTGACTTGGACCTTGTGTTATGGCAGTATGTCACCCTACAGAAACACAACAGATATGTGTGTGTTGTCCTCTGTCCCAGCTATATGCTGCCTGCATCCCGCCCAGCCCCAGCCAGTCTGACCCCCAGTCCCTAATCCACTGCAGCTCAGCTCAGCAGTCACTGCGGTCTGTTGATCAGGATCCAACCAATCCCACCACCCTCCAACACCCCACCAACCCCCTGCTGTTTTGGACTAATGTAACACATTCCAGATTGACGTTCTTGTGTTTTGCTTGTTTGGTACTCTCTCTCGCCATCTTTCTCTCTTTCTTTCTCTCGCTCTCTCACACACACACACTCTTGATATCAGGATGTATTTTATTTTGCTTGGTGACCTGGGTAAGGAAGTCGACGGAGGCTGAGGGTTTGATCCGGCTGGCTGTCCTTAGATTACACCACTCCCTCCCTAGAGAAGCTGCTGCCTCCTCTTGCCCCATTTCACTTTAATCAATGTAATCAAGTTTGCCTCTCATCTGGCCAGCAGCACATTAGTGGCTCCATCCCAAATGGTACCCTGTTCCCCAAAGGACCAAAAGGGCTCTGGTCAAAAGGTAGTGCACTATATAGGAATAGGGTGCCATTTGCGACAGAGCCTATGTCAGTGGTTCTGACAGGGGGAGGGGTATTGTATAGTAGTAGAGGTGACTGCTGCTGAGTTAGAGGTCCGATATAGCTGGATGTGGATGCCCTCTGATGAAGTTGGCAGCTGATTGCTCCTCCCCATGGGTCTCTCTCTCTCTCTCTGTGTGTGTGTGAGTTCACTGTGTGTCACACCCATCCCACAGGGGCACCTTCTACTAGCCACGTATTACATCTCTCTATCTCTCTCTCTCCCCGTTACCTGCTGCTGAGTGTGTCTCCATGGCGACGGAAACCAACAACACACTGTTTGCTGGTCAGAGGCAGATTTGAGATCTGCTGATGTATGGGAGATTAAGTTACTCATGCCTTGACAGAGCAGCACGTTTTCTGTATCGGTCACTATTACCGCTGCCGCTTTTTGGCATTGTTTCCTTCTGGAAGGATTTGTATTTATTTTATTTAACTAGGCAAGTCGGTTAAGAACAAATTATTTTTTACATTGACGGCCTTCCCCAGCCAAACCCGGACAAAGCTGGGCCAATTATTCGCCGCCATATGGGACTCCCAAAACCGGCCGGTTGTGATGCAGGCTGGAATCGAACCAGGTTCTGTAGTGACGCCTCTAGCACTGATATGCAGTGCCTTAGATCGCTGTGCCACTCGTGAGCCCTCAAAGGGTGAGCGTGTCCATACTCCTACACTGTCAAATAAGGTTGTGTGTGTGTGAGAGAAAGTCCTTTAAGCTGTGTCCTTTTTACCAGGCCTACCATTGACCTTGTGACGACGGACATGGTGGGGTCTTCATCAGTGAGGCAGTCTCATTCTAACCCTCTCCCAGAGGACAGCCTATTGTCCCTTTATGGCCACATGTCACAATGACTGACCTCTCAGCCTAGTTAGTTGATATACATCCACACAATGGACACAGACACCCGCCCTCCGTCAAATCCGCAGATTGACATTGAAACACACACGCACACAGATTGACACCCACAACAGATGCACTTTCTAGAAAAAGGGAAAATCAAACACCTGCCAATAAAAAAAAACACTTCCCACTTTGTATGTCTGCCCAAGCACACACACACCTCCCTGCCTGTCAAATCAATCCCTGTTGGATGCTCCTTGGTGGAATTTATGGGTGGGAGTTATTCCTCTGAGCCAAAAGAGGGATGTGAGGTTTTAATTCTATTAATTTATTTTGAATTTTATTTGTCACATGCACCAAATGCAACTGGTATAGACTTTACTGTGAAATGCTTACTTACTAGCCTTTTACCAACAATGCAGAGTTAAAAAGTAAGACATTTAGCATGAGCAAAGGAGCTATATACAAGGAGCAACGGTACTGAGTCAATGTGCAGGGGAATGCAGTAGTTGAGATATGTACATGTAGGTAGGAGGTCAAAGTGACTAGATGATCAAGATGGATAATAAACAGAGTAGCAGCAGCGTATGTGGAGCGTGTTAGTGTGTGTGTGGTGTCAATTTGTGTTTGTGTGTCAGTGTGTGGGTAGATTCCAGTGAGTGTGCACAAAAGGGTCAGTGTAAATAGTCCCGGTAGCCATTTGGTTAACTGTTCAGCAGTATTATGGATTTGGGTAGAAGCTGTTAAGGAGCCTTTTGGTCCCAGACTTGGCGGTCCAGTACCACTTGCCGTACAGAAGCAGTCTATGGCTTGGTGGCTGGGGTCTTTTGACAATTGTTTGGTCCTTCATCTGACACCGCCTGGTAAAGAGGTCCTGGATGGCAGGGAGCACGCCCCCAGTCATATACTGTGCCGTTTGCGTCAAATCAAAGTTTATTGGTCGCGTACACAGATTTGCAGATGTTATTGCAGGTGTCACTAAATACTTGTTTCTAGCTTCAACAGTTCAGTAATAATACCTAGCAATACAAAACTGTGTGTATGGAAAGTATATGACTAGAAAACGTGTGTACAGCAGTAGTTATATAGGATGAGTCATGACTAGAATACAGTATATACATATAAAATGAGTAAAACTGTATGTAACGATTATTCAAATGACCAGTGTTCAATGACTATGTACATAGGGCAGGGTACTAGACCGGCTAAGGGTGACTTTCGGTCCCAGCTTTGATGTCCCAGTACTGTCGTCTCCTCTAGATGGTAGCGGGGCGAACATGCCGTGGCTCGGGTGGCTGAAGTCCTTGACAATCTTCTGTGACAACGGGTAATGTAGATGTCGTGGATGGCAGGCAGTGTGCCCCCGATGAGACGTTGGGCTGACCGCACCACCCTCTGGAGAGCCCTGTGGTTGCAAAATGTGCAATCTATCCACGGTTTTTGGTTTGGGAAACTTGTAATTGTCACAGTGGGAACAACATGCTCTATGCACTTCCTGACGAACCCTGTCACCGAGTCAGTGTATATTTCGATACTATTCTCAGAGGCGACCCAGAACATTTCCCAGTCCGCATGATCAAAATAATCTTGACGTATAGATTCCGATTGGTTACTGGGATTTCCCGCCCATACTCTCACCGTTTTCCCAGGAAAGGAACTGTGAGATTATTTCTATGAACAGCCTGACGTAAAATGGAACTGTTAAATTTGATGCCATTTCTACATCTGGCTTCTCTACGGGCCACGTCCAAAACTCTCTGCTATCTGCATGATCAATCATCAACTCTCAGGGTGAGAACGGACAGCGCATCGCATTATGGAGCGCAGTTCACAATGCATGTATCATCTCATCATACTAACTTTTCTTATTGTGAAAGGTGGGAAGGACTACGTTTGCTGCAGCATAGCCTAGGGTACAGTAATATAAGGACTGAATGTGTGTCTAATTTACACATCTCCAACTGGTTTCGGGGGTCACCGTATTTTTTTAATCTTTTCATTTTGTAAAATTCCAGATGCAAAGTTTTAAAACGGCTTATCACTCGAATATCGTTGATTTAAATCAGTGTGCATGCTGTCTTTCTCTCCAATTTCGAAATAGATAAGCTTAATCCTGTTCAATATACAGTATATATACACTGAGTGTACAAAACATTAGGAACACCTTCCTAATATTGAGTTGCTCCCCCTTTTGCCCTCAGAACAGCCTCAATTTGTCGGGGCATGCACTCTACAAGGTGTCAACAGCATTCTAGAGCGATGCTGGCCCATGTAGACCCTTATGCTTCCCACAGTTGTGTCAAGTTGGCTGGATGTCTTTTGGGTGGTGGAACATTCTTGATACACACTGGAAACTGTTGAGCCTGGAAAACCCAGCAGCATTGCAGTTATTGACCCACTCAAACCGGTGCTCCTGGCACCTAGTACCATACCCTTTTCAAAGGCACTTAAATCTTTTGTCTTGCCCGTTCACCCTCTGAATAGCACACATACACGATCCATGGCGCGATTGTCTCAAGGATTAAAACAAATTCTGTAACCGGTCTACTCCCCTTCATCTACACTGATTTGAAGTGGATTGAACAAGTGACATCAATAAGGGATCATAGCTGTCACCTGGTCAGTCTGTCATGGAACGAGAGGGTGTTTCTAATGTTTTGTATAGTAAGTGTAGTTGTCCTACCCTACCCTTTTTCAGGTCATAAATTCAATGCAGTATTAGCCTTAGATTGAATTGGGTCTAGGATGTCAGGTAAGGTAGAGGTGATATGATCCTTGACTAGTCTCTCAAAGCACTTCATGATGACAGAAGTGAGTGCTACAAGGCGATAGTCATTTAGTTCAGTTACTTTCGCTTTCTTGAGTACAGGAACAATGGTGGCCATCTTGAAGCAAGTGGGGACAGTAGACTGGGATAGGGAGAGATTGAATATGTCTGTTAACAATCCAGCCAGCTGGTCTGCGCATGCTCTGAGGACGCGGCTTGGGATACCATCTAGGCCGGCAGCCTTGTGAGGGTTAACACGCTTTAATGTCTTACTCACGTCGGCCACGGAGATTGAGTGCCCACAGTCCTTGGTAGCGAGCCGCGTCGCTGGCACCGTGTTATCCTGAAAGTGGGTAAAGATGGTGATCAGCTTATCCGGATGCAAGACGTCGGTGTCCGCGACGTGACTGGTTTTCCCTTTGTAATCCGTGATTGTCTGTAGACCCTGCCACATACGTATAGTGTCTGACCCTTTGGATTGTGACTCCACTTTGTCTATGTACTGTACAAACGTTTTGCCTGTTTGATTGCCTTGAGAAAATAACTATACTGTTTGTATTCGGCCATATTCCCCGTCACCTTGCCATGGTTAAATGCGGTGGTTCGCGCTTTCAGTTTTGCACGAAAGCTGCCATCTATCCACGGTTTCTCGTTTGGGTAGGTTTTAATAGTCATAGTGGGTACAAAATCTCCTATACACTTCCTGATGAACTCACTCACCGTATTCGTCAATGTTATTCTCAGTCCGCGTGATCAAAACAATCCTGAAGCATGGATTCTGATTGGTCAGACCAGGGTTGAATAGACCTTAGCAAGAGTACTTCCTGTTTGAGTTCCTACCTATAAGGAGGGAGGAGCAAAATGGAGTCGATCAGATTTGCCGAAGGGAGGGCAGGGGAGGGCTTTGTTGGCATTTTGAAAAGTTGAGTAGCAGTGGTCCAATGTTTTACCAGTGCGAGTACTACAGTCAATGTGTTGGTAGAACTTCAGTAGCGTTTCCCTCATTTGCTTTAAAATCACCAGCTGCAATAAATGCGGCCTCAGGATATGTGGTTTCCAGTTTGCATAAAGTCCAGTGTAGTTCTTTGGGAGCCGTTGTGGTATCGGCTTGAGGGGGATTATACACGGCTGTGACTATAACCAAAGATAATTCTCTTGGTCGGCATTTGATTGAGGTATTCTAGGTCGGATGAACAAAAGGACTTGAGTTCCTGTATGTTATCACAATCACACCATGGGTAGTTAATCATGAAACATACACCCCCGCCTTCTTGCCGTGCTTTATTCCTGTATGCGTGATTCCTGTATGCGTGATGTACTGAGAAGCCAGATGGCTGTATGGACGGGGATAGTATATCCCTAGAGAGCCATGTTACCGTGAAACAGAGTATTTTACAATCCCTGATGTCTCTCTGGAAGGAGATCCTCGCCCTGAGCTAGTCTTCTTTGTTATCCAGAGACGAAACATTAGCAATTAATATACTCGGAAGCGGTGGCTGGTGTGCACGCCTCCTGAGTCAGATTAGAAGTCCACTCCGAATACCTCTTCTCCGCCGGCGGTGTTTTGAAGCAGCCTTTGGAACAAGTTAAATTGCCCTGGGTGGTACGAACAAAGGATCCAATTCGGGAAAGTTGCATTCCTGGTCGTAATGCTGGTGAGTTACCGCAGCTCTGATATACAAAAGTTATGTCTGGCTGTATGTAATAACACAAAACATTTTCTGTGCTAATAATGTACGAAATAACACAAAGTTGCTTAGGAGCTAGAAGCAGAGCTGCCATATCTGTCACCGCCATTTTACTTGAAGCTCTTGACCCATTTCACTACAGTCCCGTCAATGTTTTATGACTTGGGAATTAGAGTCCCGTATGGTCTGCGGTGTCAGCCTCTCTGTACCATTGATTCGTTTTAATTAGCCCAAAGTGTATAATAGCCCAGGCTTTACCTGAGATGAATGGAATCTGCACCAAAGACTGACTGACTTCCCCCTGTGTGTGTAGGTGTGTGAAAGAACGGCTGTGTGTATGCACTTTTCTGTTTGCAAGTGTGTGCGCTCGTGCATATATCACCTTTGAGTGTGTGCACATTTAAGTGTGTGTGTCACTCTGGCTGTCCCCCTCAACCCCTTCGCAGCGGTGACAGGCATCATCCTCCAGGACTAGCTGGGTAGATTGGTAATGGGATTATATGGCCCAGAAAGAAAACCCTCTTAAATTAAGTCCCCAGCGAGCCTAGCAGCTCCTGCTCTCTCGCTCCACAACTAAAGTCTCTGTAAAGACATGCGCGGAGCCACTTGGCAGGCCTTTGCAGACAGTTATTTACTATACAGGTCTGTTTGGGAGTGCGGAATGGTAGATTACAAGCCTGTGTACGGTTCCATCTTTGGCGGGAAGTTGCCACTTTTCATGTCCTGTGCGGGACGGTTTGTGGAATGATTATTTCCCTGTCTGCTTAGCGGTTACACTGCTGATTCACTGTCGTCAGATTCAGGTGTTTACTTTTATCTCTTGAAGTCAGCTGTGTCTGATCTTAATCTCCGCAGCTTCTAGAGCATGGGCACTGGGCAATGCTATCTCTGTGCACGGGAGATAGGAGCCCTCTGTCTCTGTAATATATTCAACCACTCATGGAGGAAATTGGAAGTGAAATGAAAAGCGACTCTAAATGCTGTTTATTAACACAGCCTACGGATGTCTCTTTTTTTTCTGCTTCTGACCAGGGTATGTCTGTGTTCCACAGGAACGTGAGTTCGGACGGGGCCGAGGCGAGGCGCAGGCTGAGGGAGTGTGAGGGGCTGGTGGACGCTCTGCTTCACGCCCTGCAGTCAGCTGTGGGGAAGAAAGACATGGACAACAAGGTGAGCCGCCAGCTCCACACACCTCCCCATACGCATCATTCTACCTGTTTATTATTATAACAGTATTTTGTGTAGTCGTTGGGGACATTTGATACCACGAATGCTGATTTGTCTTCTGTTTTGCTTGTCTCCATTGGGTCTCTTTATCTTGTCTGGAAGCGAGTAAACAGTCCCTTTCATATCATGTTCTGAGAACAATCTGTGCAGGTTGAGCTGACAACTCTTTGTCCCCGCCTCCTCCAGTCTGTGGAGAACTGTGTGTGTATCATGAGGAACCTGTCCTACCACGTTCACAAGGAGATCCCAGGGGCCGAGAAGTTCACAGACCCATCAGTGCTGCAGGCCCCGGGCTCTGTGGGCCCTCAGAGGAAGAAGAAGGACGACGCAGGCTGCTTCGGAGGGAAGAAGGCCAAAGGTGAAAGGCAGGGACGACACAGAGGGAGACTAGACTGGGGAGACATGGGCCCAGTCCCAAAACTAACCGCTTCCGTGCACCGCCAGTGTTTGATGTTCTGTAGGAACCACTGATTAACACACAGAGAGAAAAAAAGGGGACCGAAACCCATTATACTATACTCAAAATGGGCCCTGTCAGTTTGAATAGGTTACTGTATGTATCCAGGCCTATGCTAACAGTATTTCAGCTCTTTAGAGCTCTATTTACCTCGTACCCTTCAGCCCAGAGCTATTTCCCCATAGCAGACAGTTATTTAGTAAAGGCTACCCTCTGGTTCTAGACAGAGATGTAATTAGTGTAGGCTACCTCTCGATCACTGACGAATGGCTGAACAACAAGTAGAGGTCCCTCTCCCACAACAAATAATGACAGCAATGAATCACTTAGTCAATGAGGTGTGACCCAATCTCACTGACCCCTCACAGTCCGGAGGGGGATGCTACTGATTTAGAGGCCAAGAAGCACTGGGGCGTGTGTCTGGAAATGTGTGTGCGTGTGTGTTTACAGATTGAATATTATAGATGGCAATCGCAGGCGAATTAGCCAGTCTGCTGCTATTGTACACAGCAGTTAATGTGGTGTGTTTAGTCTTCACAGGCCCTGGAGGTGTACTTTGAAGGAAAGATGGCCTACATTAAAAATGCTTAACACGCCCATCCAAAAACAGTGTGAGTGCGGGAAGGGGAGTCAGATCTTGCAAGAGAGTCGTTTAGACAACACGGTCTCTCCCAGCAATTTGTTACCCGAGTTAAATTGTCTAAATTTACCCCCCCGAATCCTGACACTTGCCACTACACCCATTATCATGAACAGACGCTTCAGGCCCAGCATTTTTACCCAATGCAAAATGGTTGCGTTTTACATTTCTCTTTTTGTTTTTGATTCCTTTATTCCTGTGCTGTTGTGTGTGTGTGTGTGTGTGTGTGTGTGTGTGTGTGGCTGGCTTAGTGCCTTGAGTGGCAGTGACTGTCCCTCTCTCTCCTTGTGTGTGCCGCTGCAGTGTGATCGTACACACACACTTTCTCTAATGAGCCGAGTACACTGACACCACAGCCTCTTAACTCTGTCCCAGGAGAGTCACCTATGGAGTGCTAATGGGTTTTATTCTCCACTTGTCACCATTCTGCCCTAAGTACTTGTTTCTTACCTTCTATTCTCCCACTCTCTCTTGCTATCTCTTTCCTTCTCCCTCCCTTGTGTTCTCTCTTTCTCTCTCTCAGCTTTCCTACTCTCTCTTCCCTTTTTCCCTCTGAACTTTATAGCCCCAAGTTGACTTTAAACTGAACTTGTTTGTATTATGTCACCTCTAATCCACACAACCTATTTTATCATTTGCTCTTCTCTTCTCCCTGCTTGTGTCTTTTTGCATTGCTGCTGCTTCCTTGGCTAACTATAGAGGAGTGGTTTAATCAAGGTGAGTGTCCTCCTGTCTCACTATCTCACCCCTCCCCTTATAGCTACTGTAGCATCAGTAGTTTGGATCTCCTCCAAAACTGAGAAGTTTCACGGACTTCACTTGTTTGCCCTCTTAATTTGCTGTGGCCTTGCTGTGGTTCTCACTCCTTCATCCTACCACACAGCATCGTAGTGTTAGTCATTCAAACCTTGCCTAATCACGAGGAGTAGAGGTAGGGGAGACCAGGTAAGACCAATAAGTTTGGGTAGTGAAAAGGAACCTGGGATTTAGTTTTTAGCCGTGTCCCGTCCGTGTTGACGATATGGATGGAGAGACGTTCATTAGCTGTCCCTCCCTCCCTCCCTCCCTCCCTCCCTCCCTCCCTCCCTCCCTCCCTCCCTCCCCCTCCCTCATTAAAGGAGGATCCCCACTAGGCTGCTACTAGACATGTATGGTGATGGTGTGTGTGTGTACTCAAGTCTGTCCATCTGTGTTTGAATGTGTGTGTGCAGTATACGTACACTCACACTGTGTCTTGTCCATCTGCGTGTGTGTGGTCATGCAGTGATCTCAGGGACATTGTCAATGAAGTCTCTGGTGTAGTGGATGGTTAACCCACTTTCTTTTGTGGAGGCGACAGTTGACCCACTTTTGCAGAAAAATGCATTGAAAGTATAGTGAGCGTTACCCCCCCCCCCGTGACCGGCGATGGGAGTTTACCACTACGCCACTGGTCTGGTTGTCTGTTTGACAGGTACAACTGTTCTCTCTCTCCAATCTCAATCCAGGCAGGAAAAACGGAGAGAATGCCAAAAGCTACGACACGCTGGATCTCCCCAAACGCACTGAACCCACAAAAGGTAGGCTTGTTCTGTCAGAGGTTCCCTTATTACAGCTTCGACCAGTCACTCCTGTTCCCGCTCACTAAAAAGGAGAATATCCCAAATATTTGCAAGTGTGTGCACGAGCATTTAATCACCTTTTTGAGTGTGTTTATGCGTGTGTGTGTGTGTCACTCTGCAGGACACGTTGTTATTTAGAGAGAAGTGACGGTTGAAATCGTCTCCCCAAATTAGCCTTGTTTTGACGACAAACGCTACCAGGAAAAGAAAACACCACCTTTGTTGGCAGAGATCACAGGCATCAGGCCTTTTGTAAAGGGCTCCCAAACATTTCAGCTGATTTGGAATCAGTTCCTTTACATGGGAGATGAAAAGCAGCAGTAAATCAGGTTCTGCAACCCCAACAGTGTCACTATAAATCTGAATGATACCCAGTAGCCCTTTATCTGAACCACACACACCACAAGGGAACCTATAATCCAAGGTGCCTTGAGAAATGTTATTTTACTTATAAAGGAATGCAACAGTATTATAGTAAGTTCCAACTAGATACAAGGCGGGACAGTCCCCTCCTGTTTCAGCAGTGTTGGAACACTGTTGACGGGTGGGAATGGCTGGTTCAGGCAGGCAGACAGCTATTCCCCAGCAGCAGGTTGGAATTGAATTTGATGGTGGGTAGTGGAAGCAAGCGAGTCACCCTGGGCCTGTGCGGCAAAGCATGTCTGTCAGCCGTGAGTCTTCTCCAGCCTTTCCAACCCCCTCTACAGTTACTGATACAGAACCTGAGAGGACCAACACACAAGGGATTGTTGCAGTACTCCTCTCCCCTTAGCTGAGCCAGTACTTTACTCCTATTGGCCTACTTTAAGAGTCAGCACATGTTCTAATGTCTTATCTCAATTATTTACTTGTAACATAAGAGACCCTACATGCACTGCTTATTTCTAATACACTTGAGGAATGTTATGCCACGGAGCCGGTTTGCTGTACCTCTACCGTTTCGATAGAATATATATATAGGTTTATCGTTGTACTGTTCCTTCTATTGATCGAATGAGCTGAAACGTTTCCACCTGCACCCTTTCCTCATCTTTCTGAAGAATAAACATCCCAATCGGTTGCTGCAGTCCAACATTGGCATGCAGGATGCCACAACAAATCTCTTTGTGCTTTGCCTCTGTGTGCGCGCATCTCTTTTATCGCGTGCCTCCTTTTATGGTGTGTGTGCGTGCGTCTGCCTGCATATAGCAGGGGTGTGTTTGTCTGCATATAGCAGCTGAGAGAGATACAGTACATTTGTGTGTGTTGTGGGCTATGCGATATTCACACATCAGCGCCTTCATCAAGGTCTAATGGCATCCGCTCAAAGTCAATAGCATTTCCTGTATGGCTGCAATTAGCCACATTAGCTAGTCAAAGTGGGTCTCTCATTAAACTAGATTACAATTAATTGCGGTGCTTTAAGGTGTTAAGCCGATTCTGCCTCCTTTTTATCGCTTTAAAGTAAAGCAGATGAGCTGGGAGGAGGGTAATTAGCATGTTCCACAGGCTGCGCTTACTGGAAGCGCAACACTGGCTGCATTAGAAGCAGTGTTTGGCTAGCTGCAATGTGATAAGGTTTCAATGGCACACAATTAGAAGTAATCCTCTTGTCTTGCGTTTTGACTTCTGAGAATCTGAGATCAATAAAAAACACTTTTGTCTTGAATCCATCAATCGCCTAGGTGTGTGGAGACAAATTGTATGCAAAACAAAAATATAAACGCAACATGTAACATGTTGGTTTCATGAGCTGAAATAAAAGATGTACGCACCTGGAACAGACACTTTTCAGTACTAAGGACCTTAAGAGGGCAAACTGCCTCTGTTTCTGAGATAAAAGATCCCAGACGTTTCTCATACGTCCCGAAAGCTAATATCTCTCAAATGTTGTGCACGAATGTGTTTACATCCCTGCTAGTAAGGATGTCTCCTTTGCCAAGATAATCCATCCACCTGACAGGTGTGGCATATAGAGAGGCTGATTAAACCTCATGATCATTACACAGGTGCACCTTGTGCTGGGGACAAAAGACCACTCTAAAATGTGCAGTTTTTGTCACACAATAGTATGCTACAGATATCTGAAGTTTTGAGAGAGCGTGCAATTGGCATGCTGACTGCAGGAATGTCCACCAGAGCTGTTGCCAGAGAATTTAATCGCCTCCAACGACGTTTTAAAGAATTTGGCAGTACGTCCAAGTGTCGTGTTGGCGAGAAGTTTGCTGATTTCAACTTTGTAAACAGAGTGCCCCACGGTGGTGGTGGGGTTATGGTATGGACCGGCATAAGCTACGGACAATGAACACAATTACATTTTATTAATGGCAATTTGAATGCACAGATACTGGGACAAGATCCAGAGGTCCATTGTCGTGCCATTCATCCGCTGCCATCACCTCATGTTTCAGCATGACAATGCACAGCCCCATGACGCAAGGATCTATACACAATTCCTGGAAGCTGAAAATGTCCCGGTTCTTCCATGGCCTGCATACTCACCAGGCATGTCACCCATTGAACATGTTTGGGATGCTCTGGAACGACGTGTACGACAGCGTGCTCCAGTATCCGCCAATATCCAGCAACTTCGCACAGCCATTGAAGAGGAGTGGGACAAAATTCCACAGGCCACAATAAACAGCCTGATCAACTCTATGCGAAGGAGATGTGTCGCGCTGCATGAGGCAAATGGTGGTCACACCAGATACTGATTTATATTTTTGTTCACTATACAGTATGAGGAGGAAATTATAGTCCTAGCAAAGCTTTCCACTTTTGCTGACTCACCCAATGATGCGTAGCTCACTCTCCGGCGATGGACGATTTACTCTCATGCCAAAAGCCCATCTCTTGTTTTACTTTGTAAAACAATGTTCGTAGCCTGCAGTCAGATTAGTGTTATCTTTTAAGCAGGAGCTATTTGCTTTTCAACCTGTGTTTGAAATATTGCGAAAGGCTTGTTCTGGCTTCATGCTGTTAACTGATAGATTTGCCGCGTGTTCCCGGGCTATATGCCTCGTGATTGGGCTTCATTAACACGATCCACAGCTAGGCTATTTTTTTTAAGAAGCTATTGGTCCTATGTGGCAGGTTCATGTCTAGCGGAGGGAGGGAGACGGATCATAGAATGTGAATCTCATTCTAGTTCTGAGACCGGATACAGGCGTGCTTCTCCCTCTCACCACTGCAACGGCCCTTCATGGTCTCAAACTTGTGCGCACAGTTTGATCAACATTATAGCCTGAGCCGGCCCAACACAAACTCATTCTTTAGAACATCAGGTCGCGGGCTCAAAATCTACGTTCCCACATTACGTTTTTAGGAGGCTGGATAATTAATGAGGCAGCAACTCGTATTGAGTCGGATCGCCTTTATTTGAATGTTTACATTGCAAACAGTGTTTGAAAAGAATACATGCATGTAAAGGTTCTGGATCCGGCCAAATAGGTTCCGGAAACGAAACAGTCCAAAACGAAGAGGTGCCGGCTCAAATTAAGCACTGGTTAAAACGATTTGTGTTTGAGAGTGCAAATGTTACCCTGTGATGTAAATTTGGTGTGGTAAAGTTTATATGTACCTATTGCTCAACTGGATGAATCATTTTGTAGTATAAAAGTACTATTGCAGCTGTAGTCTACCCATGATTTGTTCACATAGGATATTACATTTATCTGCGCTGTTTATCTATGATAATCCTGTATACTGTGGTTGTACGTTTAGCTACGTTAATGTCCCTGTTTGTAGAGAATTTGGGAGCTATTCTCCTCAAATGCATTGGCAGAGGGAGAGATTTGTGGGAGATTACATGTGTAGTTCAGCCCTGATCTGTTGTCCAATGGAGGTCACAGACCCTCCGCATCACTTACCAACAGGCTGCAGTCTATGATTACGGTAAAAACCACATGAGATTTAGGGTCTCCAGCAGTGCATTTAAAAAAAAAAAAAGCATACACAGACACGCAATCACACACACTAGTAGTGACTGGTCTGCACCCAATCAGAGCGCGGTGGAAGAGTCCCAACTGAAACGTTATGTTACAGACATGAAGTCTCTAGCATTTTAGGGACGCCATTTTTAATTCCCCATGAGGTTGTTAATTCTGTGTATAGCTAATTCTCTCTGCCTGATTGCACTATAAACAGACCTGTTGACAGTACAGAGATTATTAAAGGACTTCCTAAGTTCCTGTTATTGCATTATTCATAGCGTTGAACAGAGGCGCTGGAACAAAAGTAATTTAAGAACTCTGAAAGAAGAAAGCGTTTCATTAAGGAGAGAGAGCGACCGAGTTGATGGGACACACACCCCAACGTTAATTGAAACCGCATCACACGTAAACCTTTTGCTTTGAGGAAAGGTCATGTACGAAGTGTGTGTGTGTCTCAGCCCAACGTTTATTGAAACCGCACCACATGTAAACCTTTTGCTTTGAGGAAAGGTCATGTACGAAGTGTTTGGCACGGAGTGTGCATATGTACCCTCGCACAGAGCAGAGGGAAATCACTTCAAAAACAGTTTTTTGTTTTGTTTCTTCAGTACCAGAGGTGTGGATAGAGAGAGAGGGGGGCATCAAAGTGGAAAGATGCAGTTTTGAAAAAGGAGAAACCGAAGGAGGGAGAGAGTCCTGGGAGGAGAGAAGGCACAGATTAATCATTTTTGTTTTGTATTTTTTCCGCAGCACATTGTTTTTGATCTCTTCGTCTTGGGCCTTCCCCACTCACTACTACTCCGTTTACTCTAGGAACCTGCATGAGGAGAGCTGAGCACAACAATCAAGCTAAGTCACATACTGTACAGTACAGCTGTATAGAGATGCTATGCTTCTGCTGTAAAATAGCCAAAGTGCAATTTTGCAAAGTTCACGACGCAGGCGACTTGTGTTCTGATGTCCTTAGTTGCCATCCCAGGCACTGTGTGTATCCTTCCACCTCTGTTGTTTTCCCTGAGCCAGCACTCTTTCATGATGCTTGAATGTTTGTTTAATGACTAGGATGAATGCCTTGTTCAGCTTTTCTTACAGTATTTACAACAAGGAGGATTGATTAAAGCTGCGTTAAGCTGTGTTAGTGTACCGTACTTAGTAGTGGCCGTAGGAGTGAGGGAGGGAGCAATCGAGAGGTAGCCGGGGCAAAGGTTCATGAGTCCCCTCGGGACTCAGTCTTAGAATGTGTTTTTAATTTTCCTTTCTCTTTTCATGCACCTCTCCTCTCCACTGTGCTTTGGAAAGTTTGTCTATTTTGGAGATGTATGTTTTCCTTTCGCTGAACAAACAAGTTGAAGAATTGAGGTAACAATTCAGTTACAACGCTACGACTCCATAATGCTTTAACGGCTTAGTTTACGAGGCTAGCGTTTAATTTGAAGAGGGTTTTAAAACGTCAACAGCAACTCTAGCCTCACTGTGGTGTGTTACTGCTGCGTAACCTTAACCATGCTGTTAACCTTACGCCTAATTTTTACTAAATAGCCATCTTTGACTTTGTGGCTGTGCTATCTTGTGGAAACTCAGGGAATGTACTTGGTTTATGCTGAAAGGGTCAAGTCATGTTTGAACTGGAGTTCCATCTGGTCATACAAGGTGACAAAACCATGGGCCATTGCCATATCATGTAACTTCATTTGAACAGTCTTTTACAACCTACAGGAAATCTATCTTTTTTTTAACCTATGCTCTCTGACTCACGGATGTGTTTTGAATCCCACTTGACTAATTGTTGTGTATTGAATGGTGACTGTCAGTATGGCGGCAAGGCGTGTACCTCTGAGGTGCTTTGTAGACCGCGGAGGGGAACTAAATGTTTCCCTTGAAGATTGTCACTACTTTACATTTATCACATTCGGAACCTGGAGTCTGACGGAAGGTTCTGAAGGAATTGGAATGCTCTTAGTCCCTGTGGATTGATTCTTTTTTAATTTATTTTTTGAGCTTACACAGAAACTTTCCTTACCTCCCTAACAGAAAGTAACCGCCTTCCATTTCCCCTTATTTAACTCCCAAAACTGTTCAGTAATCTCTTGTGTAATAACTTGAGATGTGAGTCAGTATTCAAAACCGGAGGGAAAGTTAGGGCAGATCGACAGGCCCGCCCCGAGTGAAAGTAGAAACTCAGTAAATTATTCATACAGTTATGTTGAGACTGTAGCCGCAATCCCCCACCCAGAGAAAGCATGTCTCCATCTTCAGAAGAGCTTCACTACTGAGGAATGTAACACCGAGATAGCGAAACGATAACTCTCGGGACTGCTATATGCACACAAACACACACACACTCTCGCTCTCTCTCTCTCTCTCTCTCTCTCTCTCTCTCTCTCTCTCTCTCTCTCTCTGTGTCTGTCTCTCTGTCACTCACACTCACACTCATCACTCACACACACAAACCTGCCTCCAACTGACAGGGTGACTCCTTATCTCTCAAAACACAAATATTCCTCAGCTGTTCCTCACCCCTTCCGCCTCTTCCTCTCCTCCTGCAGTTAGATTTAGCAGGATGGTGAGACTTCGCGCGGTTGGTGCCAGTGCCAAACACCTCCTGCCCCCGTCACGTGCGCCAATGCACACACCTACCTCACACTCGCAGCACCCGTCAGATAAAACATGAGTCTGACTCTGTGAAGCTGCTAGGAGACACTGGAGGCTGTCCCTTATTCAGTGTCATTAGATCGGTCTGCCATGTGAGTGTCTGTGCACACAGAAATGGGAACATTAGCAGGTCTCTATTCTGGAAGGGAATAATGTAGGATGAGACTGCTTTTAGCTTTGAGTCACTATCCCAGTCACCATATTGAGCCACCCGTGTTTGTTTGTGGGGGGGCGGTGGCTCCCCAACTATGAGGGGATGAGATTATAAATGAGTTTTCTCTGAATCCAGCTGTTTGATGCTCGGTCATAATGAACCATGGCGCTGCCAGCCTGTCAATCGTCGCATCATAATCACACTCTGCTGGACTCCGTGTCTCAACTAGTCTGCCTCTGAAACAGAAACACCACGGAATGGGCCCACGAGGAACCAGAAGTCATCATTTGACTTGTCAACGCCTCAGCTCTCGGCTGCAATTTTCTTTTGTGAATTCCCCCGCAAACCATTTCATTCAAACAGTTGATGATCAGCTGAAATAATGAGCATAAAAGGAAAGAATGAAACCAAAGCAAAGGGAGAAAGCCTTGTTGCTGAAGACAGACCACCCCGTGGGTCATTGGGAATACACTGAGGCTTCAGATAACCCAAAGCTCTGGGATGTCCCATGTTGAAAGGCTGTTATGCATCATTAGCTGGATGCTTTGGCTCTGTAAAAATAAACCTGCGGTGTGTAGTAGTAGTAGTAGTAGCTGTAGTTAGTGTGTGCGTGTGTGCAACACGATGGCAGATAGCCAGCTCTGATTGCACTAGTCTTCCTGTGGTCTACAATCCTCAAGACCACTTCCTTTCTCCCTGCGAGATCCATCATGAAATGTTTCTTATTTTCCACCATAGCTGCCTTGTCTCTCTCTAAACAGTGTTTTCCGGCTCTGCAGAATCTAGCTAGGGAGAGTGTGAAAGGGGGACTCCAATCCACAGTAGCCCTCAACATCATCACGATTCTCTGGATGATTTAGTGTGCTACCCTCTAAACAAGAACGGCTGGAGCAATAATTACAGAGGAGAATTAGCAGCAGGAGGGAAGAATGAGATTTAACCCTCCAATGGGAGCCTTTGTTTGGCCCCGTTTGAGCCAGAATGGGATGTTTCTGTTTGCTATTTCTGCAAGAATCTAATTAAAAACCAGCGCAATGGCAGAGACACGACATCGCTGCCAAAGCCACTATGGTGGTTTGCACAACAAAACACCCTCTAGGAAGTCACTGTGTTATGTTGTAGTCAACGTAGCGTTGGACGTGAATTGGTAGTTCTAAAAAAGTTGAGCCATGTTGTAAACTGGAGTTTTAAAAGCACACCAAGGATCACTGTCCTCAACAGAGGGAAGTGTCCCGAGGCCATGCAGCATTTTCTACACTCCCTGGGTGTATGCTGACAGGGTCAAGTCATGTTTGAACTTCTAGCCAACTAAACTCCTGGGTGTCTGGGCCCGTTGCCCTTCTGGCCGACGAAGTACGCTCTGACTCAGACTATGTTTAGACTGTCAGGGATTGAGATGCAGTCAACCTCCATCCCCATCTCCCCTTGACTGTTTCTCTTTTCCTTTTACTCTCTCTCTCACACACACACACACACTCACACACACATCCCTGTGGTGCGGAGGACAAGGTGTTGTGCCCTTGACCATGAAGGTGGTGTATTATGTGTCCATTAGAGGGTGTGTTGTTCATCACGCCACTCCACAGACACACAACATTGCATGTGAAAATGGCGCAGGTGTAAGCAGTGATATAGACCCTTATAAGGGTCTGGTAGAGAATTGTGTGTCTGTGTGCTTGTTTGTGTGTGTGTGTGTGGCTATTATGTTCCCATACGTGTGTAGAGAAAGACCGTGATCTTCTTGTTTCCCAGACAAGTATTAATCATGCCACAGCGTATAGTGTATGCCATAATTGCTGGTACTGTATAATGCCATGCGGGACACAAGCCTAGAGTGAGAGATGGCGCCTGACAGAGACACAGGCAGGCAAAATTCCTCCACCGTCAAACACAATCACTGCCCTCATCGCACACCTGATCCCCAGCCCATCTCGACCAGCCCCAGTCTCATCCCCAAGCTTGCATCTGTCCTTGTCCTAGCTACAGACCCTGTGTCAGCCTTATTTTCCAATCTCCAGTCCTAGACCCTAGCGCCGCGCGTCAACATTTGTCCCCAGCCCCCTTGGCCTCTCATCAGTGCCCAGGCCCTGATCAAGCCAGAAGCAATACTGGTCTCTCATTTCAAAGTCTCCCCACAGTTCAGATCGTTTAACTCGCCCGTTTAGCTATTTCGCTCCTTCTCAAGATTGTTTCTCCTCCAAACATGATATGTCAGCTTAGCCTTCTAAGTCAAATCAGACGTTATTGGTCACATACACATATTTAGCAGATGTTATTGCGGGTGTAGAGCGACGCTTCTAGCGCTCATCTGTTTTATGATGCCATTAGGCAGACGGGTGTCCTGTCTCGCGTTCGCTCACGTTACAGTCGACCAGTTGCAATTTATATATTTTTTCCCCCTCTCGCTCTCAATTCCTAATGTAAAAACAAATGTCCCGTTTCGCTCTCAAATCCTTGTCGGATGCAGTCGTCACGTGTTCAGAATGCCAATTCTCTCATCCTGTTCAACCAAAGGTTTTCATTGCTGACCAGCTGTCTTGTAAGTTTGTGTTTGTGCGTAGCTGCCTCATGACAACTTTACTCACGGCTTTGCCTTCCAGGCTTTGTGAAGCAACACAGAAGGTAATATCTAGTGCTTTATCTCAGTTCTGTCTCTCTCTTGGTTTTCACTGTGCTGCTGGAGTTTAACATTTTGTCTGAGTACGTGATGAGCCTTGACAAACGGTGCCATCCAGCCCTCAAGGTGAGGCTGCAGAACAGAACACTAACCCTGTTCTCTCAGAAACATAACACTGCCTGGGAGACAGACGGGCTGTTATTAAAAATAACACCAAATACTGGAGACTAATTCTAACCCTGCAATGCCGTTTCTGTCTGAAGTGTGTCACTTACTGAGGGAAGATGATGGGTGTTATTCGAGGACTTTGAAAGGACCCTCTTTCATTTTCATTTAGCTTGTCAGTCTCTAAGTGTTCACCAAATAAATGAACTAAGAGGGGAAATAAAAAGATAATATCTTTAATGTTGTTGTCGGTGTGATCCTCTGTGCCGCGGCGTCGAGTGAACAGATTTGTTAGTCGCGAGGTTGGGGTTGCCGTGGCAACCTCAGCCCTATGCTATTTCGGTTCCAGGCGATACTCTACTCCTCTCTCTACCCTCTGCTGTCCACCACACGCCTCTTACTCTCTGCCTTTCCTACACGCCTCCCATCCCTCTTCTGCTTTCTCATCCTCCTCCTTTTCCCCGTCTCCTCCACATCTCTCTCCTCTCCCTATCTCTCTTCATCCTCCATATCCTTATCCATCTCTCACCCTCACGTTTTCTGTCCGCGACTCCATTTTGTGAGCAGCTCAGCCCCCCAGTTCCACGATCCCTCCCCCTCCCCTAACCCGATCTCCAGGATTTGAAGTCCTCTGTGATATACAGTCTGACACTAAAGCACTACGGGAGATCCACACACAGACATCAGAGCAGCCTGACCATCAGAGAGCCAGCCAGCCAGTCCACCAGTCAGCCGACCAACCACTGTGCTCTGGTCTGCGTTGTGAGGCCCTGACAGAGAGAGAATTAGTCCTGAGCCTCCGACCGCATGGGCCTTGGGATCTGAGCCTTATCTGCGGCCTCCATAATAACATCCAGTCCCCCGCAGGTCCAGATATGCATCTAAATGTGTCTGTCCGGCCAGGCCCGGCCACATGCGGAGAGGGTAGCTGCTCTGTTCCTAGACCTTCCCTGAAGTCACATATAATCCGACTAATGGTCACTGTCTGTTTGAGCCCTAGTGAGGATGTAGGGACTGGAAACTAACTGGCCACTGTGTGACTGGGCTGAAGGCAGGCTCTGAGAAACAGATTAGCCCATCCCTATGACATGTGGTCAGTTGCAGTTCCTCCTGGACAGAGACATTGACAATAGGTCGGTCAGGGTCACACCTGAGGTATATTATTGTCTTGCGTGACAAAGGTATCATATAAACCCACGGCCCAGAAGCTATTAGGAGCGATCACATTTTGGATCATTGGCAACAACGCCAGAGCACATTGCATTCTGACTGTTGATCCAGAAAGGTTGTCTTGATGCTGGAATCACAGCCTCTGGTTAGCCACCCTTTGGAACTTGTTGTTCAGGAGCGGATGAAGAACCACTGAGTGGTTGTTTTCTGTTCTGCTGGAGGACGATGAAAACGGAAACCTGTCCTTTTGGATTCAGAACAGGAAAGGTTTGACTTGTGGCAAGCACACAATGTGACCCGTTGAGGTGGCCGGCATCGAGGCATCCATGGGACGACTGGTGGCTCTCTCTCCTCGCGGTAGCTCTGGGCTGGAAGGTCTAGGAGACGTCTCACTCTGGGGTGCCTCAGCAGGACCTCATGATCCCGTTTCAACAGGAGGAAGGATGTCTGGTGTCTCCTAAAATGGCAGCACCGTAGTTGTGATCCAGGATACACTCTGAACCAAACTCTCAAGTATCCGTCAGCCTTTTGACAGTGTCTTCCCATTGATATACCATGCCAGCAGCCAGTGGTGTGGTGGAATGCCGACTATTATCCAGCCACCAGTCTCTCTTCTCTGTTCTGCTGCTCTCTGGGGGTATCTTTGATTAATATTGTAGCTAGCTGTCCATGAGATGGGCTGACCGCCAGTTACTCTCTGTACCCCATTGTCACCTTCCAACTAAATGCCACCAACTGTTTATTTGAATGAGTTGTGCCCTTTATGGTTGCGCAACGCCAATACCCACAGAGACGCCAATACAGAGAGAGAGCGGGAGAGAGGGTGTAAGCATTATTTAGAAGGCTTGACTTTTGCTCTTTGCCTCTAGTGAGATGGCTGTGGTTGAAAGTGGCTGTGCTGGTTTGAATTGGTGCCAGGGGAGAGATGAAGAGGGAAGAAGATGGATGAAGAGGGTGAGAGAAATGGAAAACGAGCTGGAAAGAGGGGGTGAACAGAGCTTCATTCAAACCTCATCTTCATTAGCGGTGAGGCCATCGACTCGTTTGAACTGAAAACAGGCAATTCTCCTATTTTCCAAGCATTCTATTTAGTTGTTTTTCAATTAAGCTTCCTTTGCAGTACACCCAGGGTTAACACACTGCGGCTATTGTCTTTTTAAAAGCAGCTGTAATGATGTGATGTGTTAGCTGCTCTCTCCGTGGCTTCCCCTGTGAAAGCATTCATTAACGTTAGCTATGACAGGGATGGGGATATGAAAACCTTAAGCATACATTCAGAGCCGGAGGGGGGGTCTCATGGGGTTAAACGTGCGCATGATACAGGGCTGGAATGCGGATCCCATGACCTCTGATGTACCCTGTTCCAAAAGTTGTATTTATTTAGTTAGTGTTTCATAGGGAGAGGATGTAACCCTCTGCTCCTTCTATCTCATTGCCTAACTTCACTGGAAAACACTGACCTGCTGTAAAAACGGATCCACTTTGCGGCGCGTTAGAGCTGTAATTGATTGTGGTTTCTGTCATCCTGCAGATGTTCATCACGTGATGTGATGGCCTTTTAACTGGGCATCCTATGAATATAAGCGTGTGGGTGGAAGAAGTGGGAGGCTTAGGTATGAGGCTCGCCTCAGATTGAGGTTACAATATGCTCCCCATTTTAGTTTTGATTGATGAACAACACATTTTGATAGAGGGCTAGTGTGTGTGTGTGTGTGTCAGCTTGTTTCTGTCAGTTAATCTGTAATGATGTTGCTGCTTGTCAAGCTGCAACACCTGCACTTTTAATTGCAGCCAAGAGTAAACCCACTTGAACCCTATTATTCTAATACTGAATTGATGAGCACTTGCATCACTCACTCGCCTCGACTTTACTTTGTTGTAACCTACTTTCACTCTCACACGGAGTGCAGCACACGCTTCCTCTCCTCTCGACTCTGAATTGAGCCACCAGCATTTGAGTTTGTCACCGCCCTATCAGCTGACTTAGAAGTGATCCCCAAGTGTGTCCCTCAGCGCGCTGGTTTGATGTCCCGCTCTCTCTTAGCGTTTGACTGCTTGGGAAAGGGCCACAGCAACACACTGCTCATCTGACCGACGTCTACTGGAGAAAACATATAGGCATGTACAGGGAATATACTGTACATGCTAGCCTTGCACCCAGAGGGGAGGATAATGTTTGATGTTAGTTTGTGCGTAGGGTGGGGATGGATGGGAGGGGTGTGTGTGCATTCATGTTTGTCAACATTTTATTTCGATTAATTGTAGAATTATAATATGTGCGGTACATGTCAAGGCCTTGAGAGAGGGTGAGTGCAATATGGGTTTGTGGCTCTAAGAACCAGCAATAGGGGGGACGGATCGGTCATGTCACAGCAACAACTGATTTATTCACCATGAATTAGAATTCCCTGCTCACAACCTGCCTGGCAAGCAGCTAGCAGGTAGGCGCTAACTAATGACGGGGAATTGGTGAATGCAGGTAATACACTGTACATGTCATGGCTGTGCTATACTAGTACAGCGTCACCCTACAGCAGGGGTAGGCAACTCCAGTCAGAGTGAATAGGGGCGGCCGGAACATAATTATAACGCTACAAATTTACCACAACTAAACCCTAAAAAATAGATTATTTGAAAATGGCAATTATTTCATACCTTCAATTACATTGAGATATGATCACATGTCTCCTGGGAACAGATTACCTAAATCAAACACATTTCTAGCAGAATTCCTGGTGATTTTACAGTCCCCCAACCCCCCTGTTGCCGACCTCTGCTCTATAGCCTACTAACTAGTCTGACATGAAGGTGAACTATGAAGGCGCACTGCAAACCATAGAAAAACAAATGATATGGGGAATCTCTGTGACTGACCCCAACCGCTATGCATGTCCACTGAAATGTCACTGCAGACCATAGAAATGAACCTTACAGAGTTACTATGTCAACGGTGGACATGGATGCCGAGTTTTGGAGCGCTTCTTCATTGGCTGGACATGTGGAGATCCCAGAGAGAGCTCTAGGAATGAGTTTAAAGGCCCTATGAATGTCTCTCCTTTCTCATGTGTCTCTGAGGGAACAGTACTTGGCCACGTTATCTGAGCCCTTGGCTCCGAAATAGCAATTTCATAACGGTCTGCCTGGAATTACACGAGAGCGGGGAACGGGGAAATCTACGATTGTTTATTTACAGAATCTTGGTTATTAAAACACTGTCTTGGATTTAAAGTGAACTTGGCACTGGGAGGTTTGAACAGGGCTGAGACTTGGTGTGAAAATAATCTGCCTGCTGTGAAGCCAGTGAGTCTTGATTAAATGGCCTTGAATTTGCAGAGTCTGCACTGACTGAATGTCTGACACAAGCAAAGTCGTATGGAGAAACGTATTGCTGTTCTGTCTGTTTCTGTTCTACTGTTTTACTGACTCTGCTGCCCAGCTGCGTTATGCTGTTTAAGCCTCAGACGAAAGCAGCTCATTTGTTGTCAGTCACACTTTAGCTGGCCTCTCTTTGATCACTCACATACTGTGGCCTCTGACTCACAGAGCTCCTTAGAAACCCGAATCCTCAACACAAACAAGGATCTTTCTTTGGTTACGACTGGCAACCCTTTCTCCACGCACCACAATTGGTTTACATGGTTGTGGAGGGATATTCTGGAGGGATGAGGACAGGAGCTCTGAAAGGAAACCGCTCTATGGACTTTCTGGATCTGGCAACCCCAGGATGAATGGACCAACATCCCCAATTTCCTCTTCCTTGAAAATTATGGGTGTGAACCCCAGATTTAGACTTGAAAATTGTTATTCAAGGTTTGTACATTTCCTGAAGACAGGTCTGCTCATGCCCAGAATGTAGAATGTAGCCGAGCTCTGCTCCCTCGTGTCTCCTCTCCATGGCTTTGGAGTAAGTTGTCTGACTCTAGACTTCTTCTTTTCCTCATTAAGGTGATGGTAAAAGGCCCTTCCAGAAATCCAAGTATTCTTCTTGGCGTCATCCATTGAAGCAAGCAGTACCACTTTCTACACTGAACAGAAATATAAACGCAACATGCACAGTGTTGGTCCTATGTTTCATGAGCTGAAATCAAAGATCCCAGCAATTTTATACACGCACAACCAGCTTATTTCTTTGGTACACAAATTCTGTTTACATTCCTATTAGTGAGCATTTCTCATTTGCGAAGATAATCTAACTACCTGACAGGTGTGGCATGTCAAGAAGCTGATTAAACAGCATGACCATTACACAGGTGCACCATGTGCTGGGGACAATAAAAGGCCGTTCTAAAATGTGCAGTTTTGTCACACAAAACAATGCCACAGATGTCTGAAGTTTTGAGGGAGTGTGCAATTGGAATACTCACTGCAGGAATGTCCACCAGAGCTGTTGCCAGAGAATTTCCACCGTAAGCCGCCTACGTTTTAGAGAATTTGGCAGTACGTCCAACCGGCATCACAACCGCAGACCACGTGTGACCACGTCAGCCCAGGACCTCTACATCCAGCTTCTTCACCTGCGGGATCATCTGAGACCAGCCACCCGGACAGCTGATGAAACTGTGGCTTTGTACAACTGAAGAATTTCTGCACAAACTGTCAGAAACCTTGTCAGGGAAGCTCATCTGCGTGTTTGTTGTCCTCACCATGATCTTGACCTGACTGGAGTACGGCGGCATAACCAATTTCAGTATGCAAATGCTCACCTACGATGGACACTTAACGGTTAAATCCCGGTTTCAACTGTACTGGGCAGATGGAAAACCATGTGTATTTCGTGTGCGTGAGCGGTTTACTGATGTCAACGTTGTGAACAGAGGGCCCCATGGTGGAGGTGGGGTTATGGTATGGACAGGCATAAGCTATGAACAACAAACACAATTACATTTTATCAATGTGCGATTTGAATGTACAGCGATACCGTGACGAGATCCTGAGGCCCATTGTCGTGCCATTCATCCACTGCCATCACGTTTCAGCATGATACTGAACGGCCGCATGGCGCAAGGATCTGTCCTGTAACTCAGTAAAATCTTTGAAATTGTTGCATGATGCGTTTATTTTGATGAGTATATTTTGGTTCAGTTTATTACTTAGGCTTTCAGCCTTCTCATTTCTACCAAAGAATGTATGGAGTGCCTCACCAACCACGATGTATCAATCATAAAGTGTTCATATGGTCTTGCCCACATAATTCATGGGTTTAAAATATACCTCTCGAAAGGACTGCTTCAAATAACAGAATAAATTGTTGGTTATTGTCTTTAATTTAAGCTCTGTGAATAATGTGTGTGTGTGTGTGTGTGTGTGTGTGTGTGTGTGTGTGTGTGTGTGTGTGTTAGGGAAGATACTCTGCTACAAATTACATCACATTGGAAAAATTACACTAAAGCCAACCTTAAGAGAAATATAGTTTACATAACTAAAGTTACTTTGAAGAAGTAGTTAACTTCATCCTAATTAATTTGTGAAAATCATATGTAAATCTGAAATGTCAGACTACAAATTGATAGAAGAGATCTCTTTGGGGTCGTGTCTTAAGAGAATTTGTAATCTTGCCTATTAAAAACACAAACTAGGTTTCTCGTGAAAGTTATGCAGGTCTGATGCCGATGAAGGAAATGATTCCGTACTTTACCCATATTTTCCTTTGTTTCTGCAAAAACAAGTTCCTGTAGTTTGCTACATGGCAAAAAAACTGCTGAAAACATTTTGAATTTAGTTCAACTACCAACAAGCTACTAAAATGTGTGCGTTCTGACTGACACTATTATTCAGAAAACACTGAAGGCAGTCAGTGTTCAGAACAGTCTTTTCAGAACCACCAGACGTTAAAGTGCAGAAGGCCTTGACTGTCAGTTTGTGAGAATGTGAATACAAATGTATTTTGATGAGGTTGAAGTACTTGGTTTTGAGTCCATAGAGCCAAGCCAAGCTGTCTTCCGTAGCGACTGGCTGTTTGTGTGGATGTATTACAGTATGAGAAGTGATCCTCCCCTGGGATGTCAAACAGCCTGTGGTGACCTTGGCAGTGGAAAAGGAGAGAGGGGTTCGATATACACTCTGCCTCTTTCTGACCAGCCTCAGACATCTGATAGCTGATAATGTAATTACACCATCACAGCCAAGCAACCATTTACTGACTGTGTTAAATAGAAAGAGAAACTTTGCTCTCAGATACTCGATTTTGTTGTATATGTGAAATCGATATCTACTTACCTCATGATTCACAATCCTAATGTATTTATGGTCCTGGTGCGAGTGATGATTTGTTGTAAAAAATCTATGTCTTGTAAGATCGACTGAATCTTTGTCTGTGGCAACAGATTATTTATTTGTGTGCAAATTAGTCTAAATGAGAGAAGTACCAGGTTATGAGTGGCAGTATTCACATCATTACAAACAATGACATTTGCTCTACCCTTTTTATAGTTTAAGTGATCCTAAACTGTCCTGATCCTAAACTGTGTAAACACAGTCCTAAACTATAATCTGTAGTCATAGTGATCCGACCATGTCAACAAGCTCCGCTTTACCTTGCTATCAGCTGCCATTACCGAGGTCTGTTTGAAATGTCACAACCGAAGAGGGAACTCACGCCTAGGGCTGTTGCGGTGACCGTATTACCAAACTAGTCTGATGGGTGACAATATTAGCCTATCACTTGTGAATTATATACTATCACTTGTGAATTATATACTATCACTTGTGAATGATGCCCAGCATAAGAAACAAGGCCTTTTTGCGACTTGTTCGAATCAGTCACACACCTCATGTAGCCTAGTCCAAAGTGGCCGAATAGGTTCTTAAAATTAAGCACATTAATCTGCTTTATAAGGCGCGTGAGTTTCAAGTTTGGGGAAGATAATTTTCACCATAAAAATGCGCCTTTTATAATAAAAGCATTACATGCATAATTGCATTGGTGGTCACTTTTGAGAATGGTGTTTTCCCGCGAATTGATTGCCCTTAGGCTAATGCTTGTCTTGTTGTCGGACAAAGTAAATATGGACAGCTTCCAATATCTTCAATATGAACATCGGAATTGGATAAGGGTGTGCACAGTTTCGTCCCTGATGTCTGTCTTCACTTGTAGCCTGTGAGAAAGACCTGATTACGTGATGGAGAGCCATGTGAGTGTGAGATGCTTCGGATTGCACAGCACACTCACGGAAAAGGGCACAACGCAGTACTCCGGGCCGCTAAAGGCATGGATTTCTTTAGGGTGCGTTACGTCCACAAAGGGAGTGCCGCCGTGAAACTCGAGGCATTATCAAGTGCTTGTCAAATTGTGAATGAGAAACTGTACTGCCTGTGCATAAACAAAGCAGAGCTCATGCCTTTCAAGTGACGTTTTTCAAATCATCATTAGTCTCATGCAGCCTTACAATGTATTAAAAATAAAAACATATTGCCCATTGTTTTTAGAACAACTAAAGTCACATTATTAATTCTAAATGAACTCTTTAACCACAACACAGAATAGCCGCATGTGCGCAGTCCCCCAAATTGTATTCTTCATACTATAAAATAATCCCATGGAATTCTAAGCAAATCTTGTCTACTAAATGAACTAGTGAGGCCCACAGCCATTTGGCATAGCCCCATCAGGACCAAGCATGTCTAAAATAAATAATGGATTTTTTGTGAAGGTGTAGACTATATTACATGGATTTATTAGACTTTTTAAAATGGCTTGTAGGTTATGTGTGGGAAGGCAGGAGACACTAAATATGTTTATGTTAATTGACGGTCAATTACCTTGAGACCGACAGTTATTTGCTTGACAATCACAGACTGACAAATTTTGGTGACCGCCACAGCCCTGCTCACGCCCTCGACTCAATAAAATCAGGGCAGAGTTTTGTGACTGAGGTCATTGATCACAGCAGAGATTTGTACTTTGAGAGCGACAAAGTGGCAATTAAGCCGATGGCTCTATTATTCTAGAAAAGCACTGATTCTGTGAGTGGCTGCTGACTGTTATCTGTGACTGAGCTACTGTACCTATTAAGAGTCGGTCACACTTACACCAGACTAACAACCAGTAGTATTAGTAATACTGTGTAGTATCACGAGTAGTATCCGTATGTAATTACACTTGTTGTTCCATTGTAGTTATGGAATAATGACAATGCCATTTTTAAATTGTTAGCAAATGTATGTGAGTTTTCTACCCAGTGGTAACAATAGCTTGGGTAGACTTGGCACCCTTGTTTGTCATGTCTTATCACGTTCCTGTTAATGCGATTTACTAGAGTGAGCGAGAGAGTAGTAATAATAATTCCCATAATTTGACAGACACCTAATAGTCTTGCCTGCCAGACTCATGTGAGGAGAGACTTGAATTCGAGATCTCAGTGTTATCTGAGCAGTTTTCACAGACTCTGATTGCCTGTCTCTGTTGCTAAGCTACATTACATGTCTCTGTTTATTTCAGTTGTTTAATAATCGGTCTCTGTTGCTTCTCTGCCTCCCTGTGTGTCTACTGTACCCTGTGTGGCTCTGTGTCTAACTTCCATGTCTCTCTCTCTCTCTGTCTCTCTCTCTCTCTGCAGGTTTTGAGCTGCTGTACCAGCCAGAGGTAGTGAGGCTGTACCTGTCTCTGCTCACTGAGAGCCAGAACTACAACACTCTGGAGGCTGCAGCAGGGGCCCTGCAGAACCTCAGTGCCGGACAGTGGACCGTGAGTCTCACACATACAACACACACACATTGTAATTAAGGGGAATAAGGTCTCTGAAGCTCAATAGGAAGGACCAGTTACCCCGAATGGAGCTCTGCAGTGTCATTACCAAACACCCTCTGTTTGGTTACTGAAGTGAGTAATAAGAGTGTGATCTCCCGTCCAGCTCAGGGGCATTATTTTACCATCACTAGTGTAAAGTACGGAGGCTATTCATGCTCTTCCCTTCAGGAATGGAATGTTCATAGTCAATACAGTGGCTATGTTAGGCCTAGAGAACTCTGGCATGCTAGCGCCATCGTGATTCAGTTTTTAACACATTATGTGTTACGCTGTAAACATATCCGTTGCCACGGCATGCATCACTAGGCTCCAGTTGGAAAAACACAACACCAACAGACAAGATGTTAGATCGATTTGGATCTCTTTGTTCATTTAAATACAACAACACTTACACATGACCTGTACCGTGTGTATAACATGTGAAGGCTACAGTACATCTACGCCCTGTATAACCTGTCGCCGTTTTCCTTTTTGCTCTGATTTCTATCACTGTTCTGCACTGGTGATTTTGTTGTTGCTGTCGTTGTAGTATATATAGAGACAGATTCCCTCCCTCCATGGTTTTCCATTCAGTTTGAGCGGAGGAGGCTGATCGCCTGTCCACGCTCTAGGGCAGCTGCTAACACGTCAAACCTCTGGCATGGAGGAGATGGACATTACTTGTCCCTGCTCCCTATGAGGATATCTCAAAGCTTTTCTTTTGTTTTAAATCCTCTCTTCGTCCCTTTCTCCCTGCTGCTCCCGAGCTGTTTGACTCGGTGCTGTCTGTTTTTCTTTTAGGTTTACTACTGCCACCCAGTGGTCTGGTGTTGCGCCAGTTTAATTACATCTCTGGGGGATGACGGTGTTCAGCAAAGGAGCTCTTTCATGTCAAACTTAATGTGTTGTGTTACAGGAAAAGAGAGAGGAAAATGTGTGTTTAATCAGAGACAACAACCAAAAGCAGTCAAATCCAGAAATCCACTGTTGGCTGTGCTACTGTACAATAATTGAGTCTGTGGGGGGGCGGGCATGCAAGCGGGCGCACGTGTGTTGCTATGTGTAAGTGTGTGTCTGTATTGGCTGATATTATTCTCTCTACATAGACTGGTTATCCATAGCCAGCATGAATGAATGAAGGACATTTTATTTTCGTGTCAAATCGTCAATTGGCAACCCATCCCTTATGGGATTAATTGACACATAAACGAACATTACAATAATTCACTGTAGTAATTAAATGATAGTTATTTTTCCGGCGTCCTCTGCATTGCGTATCGCATACACAATCTGCATGTTCCCTCTGTCCCTAGTGGTCCAACTACATACGAGCCACTGTGAGGAAGGAGAAGGGTCTTCCCATCCTGGTGGAGCTGCTGCGTTCTGATGCTGACAAGGTGGTCCGAGCCGTGGCCATCGCCCTGCGTAACCTCTCCATCGACCGCCGCAACAAAGACCTGATCGGTACGATCACTGACCACATAACCTGACCACACATGGTCAACACAAGGCCTCTCTGTAGGGCAAACAGAACAAGATTGGGATAAAACACTTCGGAATACGTTGGGATTAGATAGCTGTTAATGAGGATAAGAATATGATTGTTGAACCTGTGTATGTCTTTTGCTGAATAGGAATGTGTAAACTACTTACTGTAGATAAGAATGATTGTAGATTAGTCCAAATTTGAATTGCTTGATATCGAGCATTTTGTACAATGCCCTTGGCACCCTGCCTTTTGACCTCTGCCCTGTAGGGAGCTATGCCATGAGGGACCTGGTGAGTAACCTGCCCAGTGGTCAGCAGCGGCCAGCTAAGAACCTGGAGGAAGACACAGTGGTGGCCATCCTCAACACCATCCACGAGATCGTGACGGACAGCTCTGAGAACGCACGCTCCCTCATCCAGGCCCAGGCCATCGAGAAACTGGTGGCCATCAACAAGACAAGGTAGGATGATGGCACAGTACAGACCAATACCAAACATTTCTTGACTTCTTGGTTTTATTTTTGTATTATTTGTGTGTTTGTGTTGTATTTGCTAGGCATTCTACTGCACTGTTGGAGCTAGTAACATAAGCATTTCGCTGCACCTGCTAATAAAATCAAAGTTTATTGGTTGCGTACACAGATCTGCAGGTGTACACAACCAATGAACTTTGATTGAGATTTGATTTACAACATAGTACAGTACAGTACAACAGAGCATAAGGCAGCTTAACAATTGAATGGTTTCCACATTAGCTATACTAAACCTGTTTGCAAGTACAGAATGTACATTAATGACTACATGCGCCACGGGCCTCCCTCCCCATGAGAGAAGTGTCCATACTTTTAAATTATTTTGACATCAAATGCAATTAATAATATCCATGATATACAGTGTATCCTGCAATCACTCAAGAACCAGGATTGTCTGCTGCTGGCCATATACAATGTAATGACCCCGTGCCTTTTCACGTCCTCTAGGATGGGCGTTAATGGCCTTTTTAATAATATAAAGTGCTATAAGCTGGATTCCTTGTCATATCATTTCGATCTGCAGAACATGACTTAGATTGAATAGATAAGCCCGTATCGTGTAGTGTCTGGTTTGCAGGAAACCTACTATAGTGCACTTCACCGGAATACTAATTACTATGAATAGGAATTCAAGAGATGCTTGAATGATTTCCCAGTTTCCACTTCATTTCATATCACTGTCCTCGTTTTCCTTTGACTGATCGGATCTTCTTGATCAAGTCAGCGGGAGACGATAATGTCTCTTTTGATAATGTCTCATTCTACAACCTATTGATGATTTAATTAAGATTAGTTTCCAATGGGGATTTTACACCCGTACTTTATTGAATTACCGTCAGGTTCAAAGTTCTGGTACAAATCCAGTTGGGCACCAAAGGAAGCTCAAACTATATTTATTTACCACAGCTGCATAGCACACCATACAGGTCACACAAGCACATATGTTTATACCTTCCAACTAGGCCTTCCTATATCTAGGATAAACAATCACTCTGTTGCTGGGCAGGAACTGAGTCTGTTCCTCATGTTAGGGGAAATGTTGTGCCCCTCCAGGCCTTTAACAGGGCTTCTTATCAGTCAGCAGAGGCCTTGTGTTATTGGGAGTACACATTCCTAATTGTCTTACTGCGGTCCACTAAATAATTACACTTTTCACGTGTAAAAAGCTTAAACCCAACACTAACATTCAATCGTTAAGAATATATAAAAGTGATACAAAGTATGTAGTGATATAAAACAGTGAAGATGTAAGCCGGTGTTATAGACCAGTCATGATGGTCTATCAGCTGGTACTCCAGACACATGGCTCCTCTTCATCCCATGTGGGAACATTCTGGCCTCTGAGACACGCCCTCTTTGTACTTTCCCTCTGCCCAAATACAATGCACGTTAGATTAGTCCATCTAACCAATAACATGAAAATCACTGCTGCTAGGCTAATTATACAATTATAAATGGACTAAAACGGGCTCAAGAAAAATAGTCTCCAACAATACCAAATAAATGTGTTTTCCCTAAACCCATGAGATTGACTTTGAAGTGATGGAGAACCCCCCCCATGTAATTAACACTAAGGGCTAAGGAGTACTTAATTAATTGAATGAAAGGAAATGTGTGCGGCCATTGGGGTGTGAATTAAAAGAAAGCTCCTGGGGCCATCAGTGGGAATAGATGGATGATGGCTTTGAATGTGAGATTGATTGCATTCGGCTCCCGCCTCCACTAGCTGCTGGCATTGGTTGGGTCCAACGTTCTGGGTTGTATTCACTAGACTACCGGAGCTTGTCCAATAAACACGCTTTTGTTGCAAAAACATTTTCCACTGCTAAATATGTTGCTATGGTCTGCACTTATGACCGCAACCCTGCTTTTCCCCCTGTCTCGCTCAGCCAATCACCACGTGAGAACAAGGCTGCCTCCCATGTGCTGCAGACGGTGTGGAGCTACAAGGACCTGAGGAACGCCCTGACCAAGGAAGGATGGAATAAGAGCCACTTCCAGGTACACGGCAGAACGTGCATGCGCGCACATGCACACACACACACATTCACACACTCATGTGTCCTTATTCTCTCCCTCTCAGTCTACAGCAAGCGGCGCCCCTAAAGCAGCCAAGAATGGCAAACCAGGCTACGACGACACTACCCTGCCCCTGATGGAGAAGAACCAAGGTCAGTCTGTGACAGCAGGCGAGACTGGGGATCCTCCGGGCCTGGCCTACTGTGGTGAACTGAGTGAGGAAACCATAGATATAACTGCTCTGAATCTATGGAGGAAACCGCTGGTGTCTGCATCAGACGTCTTGATTAGAATGAGTGCTGAGGAGGATGGCTCAATCTGAACTTTGTTTTGTGTGTTCTCACTCATAGCCATAATACACACTTTAGGGGCGCTATGCTTGAAACCTTTCGCCCTCATTGTTCTGCTGCGTTGTTTGGTGATCTTCATGTGCTATAGTCAGTACAATTGGGAGAGTGTGGTCTGGAGAATGATGCATCATGGGTAGATTTTTCTAATCCAATAGTGTGTTCCCAATGCAAATCCAAGCATGTAGAGTAGGATATGAAGTTGGGTGTCAAGCCGGCCCAAAGGAAAAATATATATTTTTGAACATCTAAAGGTAGATCAAAACTATGAAGGAATTATAATGGACCTATAGGTTTTCAAAGAACTGTCATTTTTCTGGCCTGAATCTGAAATCCCGACGTGACCCTCGAGTCAAAAGGATTGCCCAACCTTGACATAAAGGGAGGTACTGTAGCAGCCTAATAAACGAGTCGAGGGCATGACAGCACTTTTGTCTTCTTGTTTCTGGGCTTGTGACCTTTTTTTGCAACCATACATATACACATGAAGTGCGGTTGTCATTCACACCCATTCTCAGCCTGCCTGCGTTACTGGTTAAGTGTATCAGCAGACAGTGACTGAGGACCATTGGCCTGAAAGCAACATTGGCTCATGAATCAAACTAATTGTATGTGTGGTGCTCATGATAAAAACGGCGTATAAATGCTTTTCAGGCACCAAGAAAAATGGAAGTGGTGATATGATACCTATGGACGAGCTTGGTCCAGGTAAGACCGAGTTTGCATGACCTCAATCGCCGCCGACGAACGCTAGTAGTCCCAGATGGAATGTTCTGATCTCTAGGGACGACTGACAGTTCAAGATCCCCAACAACACAAATGCCAAAATGGAAATTCTAAAAAAGTTTGTAGGGTACATTTTTTGCAGTATTTGGAATGAACAATGTTATTAATTGTTAGGATGCTGTAACGGTAGATGGTGCAGTACTGTTTTACTTATGATGCTGTATGCAAGACCCCTCTCTTAACAAGATGTTGGTATAAGGATGGGCATTAATTCAGTAGAACAGATGGCAACAGGAAGTGTGGGCAATTTTCTGATTTGAAATGTTCTCCTCGGTGCTCCTCTTTTCAATGAAAATGCAAACAATTGTCTTGTTTCCTCTCTAACTAATGAGTTCTTCCTCTACGTCAGATGTGTGGCACTCCAGTCCCGGAAGGCTACATGCAGCTAGGCTACTGTAGTTTCCAGCCAAGCATTTAACAGTGATATCCTTCTGTGATCTTCTCTCTCGCTCTCTCATATTAGATGGCTACTCCACCATCGACCAGAGAGACAAGGACTGCAAGTACAAGAGTAGTGGCGACGGGTCAGTGGACCTGACAGACCGGGAGCCATTGAAGGTACAATGGTCTAGACCCACCCATTACGACCCATCTACAGCTACACTGACTAGTGGATCAGGCTGTTAAAGCACAGGAGTCGCGATGCTCCGTTTCTGTTAAGATAGCCTGAACCCGTCTCTCTTTAGTGCCCTTGCCCATATGCCCACGCCAGGCTCTTTCTAAGAAAGGAGTTGAGCAGCAGTTGATGTTGTCGTCTGTCGAGCCGGGTGCCACTCATCTAGCAGTCCAATTTACTGGATGCCGACAGCAGATAATTGAGCGTAAGCTTTGTGATTGTGAAAGTAATTAATGTGGGACTGGTGTTAAGTCCTGCTCTTCAATCTAGAGAGAGAGACTCACAGGAATATCTGGTTGTGAAGAACTAGAGGTGGTTCGATGGGTCAAACATGCTAACACAGCTAAACTTAATGAACTGATTGCATGTAATATGATTACAAAACACCTTTTAGCTGTAATCAGTTACATGTAATATGATTACAAAACACCTTTTAGCTGTAATCAGTTACATGTAATATGATTACAAAACACCTTTTAGCTGTAATCAGTTACATGTAATATGATTACAAAACACCTTTTAGCTGTAATCAGTTACATGTAATATGATTACAAAACACCTTTTAGCTGTAATCAGTTAGATTACCAGCCAGTGGCGGTTCTAGCTTGTATGGCTCCCTGGGTGAACCCCCCCTCATTCTGCACTAACTGTACTTTTTATTGTAACAACACAAATAAATAATCATAACATTTAAAACTATAAAAATATATATGTATAAAAATAAGACTTATAAATATCAAAAAGAAGTAACAAAGACAAATGGAAACAAATTTGTGTTGATTTGGCACTCGAGCATCAATACATTACCCATCCCCCAACACTGTCAACCAAGAGTCAAGACTAAACCAATTCACCTTGGTGGTGTGCAGACTGGTTTTATATTATTCTTAACCATTTCGCACAAACCAGAAAAAAAAAGCAACAATATGTCTGTGAAAATATATATTCACAATATTATGAATGAATTGTGGTTCAGTTGGTAGTGTGACTGATTTTACTAATTGCATTAGTACTGTATGACGTTAGAGGTACGCTATTTGATAGATTCCCCCGCTCCCCCTACCTCGGGCTTCCAGTGGGGAGACCGACCCATCTCGTACTTCTGAGTGGGAGACTTTCCCAGGCAGTAGCCTGCCTAGCTCACAAACTAGAATCAGGGCGCCCACTTCGACCAAGTTAATTGACCCACAGTCCCACATATCATTGACGTGACGTGCAAATGTCACCATTATTTTTATGCGGGCGCCCCGTGCCGCCTATTTTTTTTTTTTCATATATTTTTTATATTTAACTAGGCAAGTCAGTTAATAACAAATTCTTATTTTCAATGATGGCCTAGGAACAACATCGTTCTGCCCCTGAACAACGCCTTGTTCAGGGGCAGAACGACAGATATTTACCTTGTCAGCTCGGGGATTCGATCTTGCAACCTTTCGGTTACAAGTCCAACGCTCTAACCACTAGGCCACCTGCCACCCCAATGTCGCCCTTACCTAAATCCGCCACTGTTACCAGCTAATGTATTGTAATCAGATTAGATACTAAAAAGCTAGATGATTAGTTATTGGCTTACTTTTAAATTTAGAACTGATATTTGCTGACACTTTTCTGTTTTCTCAATGACATTCAATTCAGCATTGGATAAAGTTTACGTTTGTTCCACCTGAGCGCGACCACTATGATGACACACCAAAAGCGTTTGATGTATCCTTTTTGTCTTCTTCTAATGCCTCTTAAGGGTCATCCAAAAATTACAGTACTGATTACAATTTTGGACCGGTAACTAGTGACTAACGGATTCAATTTAGAAAGTAACTTTCCCAACTCTGAACTTCAACTAACACGGTTATCCGACCGCAGCTGTTTTTTGGTCTGACGATTACATAAATAAGTGCTTAGTGTGTAACTGCCAGCTTTGCAGCCTGGAGACACAAATGCTTGTCAACATACAGTATGCTTTATAAGTCCTGCAAAACCTTCAGAAGCAAATTAGCTGTCAGACAGGACTGGAGGTGGCAGATATGTTCTCTGATGCCTACAGCCCCCACCCCCCTTGTTTTGAATTGACTGAAGCACAGAACTAATCAAAACTGCTCAAACTTGCTTTCTACACCTCCAGAAGGCTGATACCCAAAATGCAACTGCTGTTTGAACGGCTTTGTCCCCCTCTGTTTGCATGCGTAATTTGGTTTCTTGTTTCTAATCGCCTTTTTTTCGGACTCTAAAAGCTTCCTTTATGCTTAGGAACTAACCCTGGCATTCCACTCCTCTGTAAAGACTATATTTATTGACCTTTTTGATTTGCTGTTAACCCCTTCTCCCGTTGCTGCAGAATGAGACAAATACGAAGCACTATGTCAGGAGTAACAGGCCTGCAGTCAATCTGGTGGATGCTTGTGACGTTAAACCTCAGCCTGTTGACTCCTGGGTCTAAATGCATGCATGGTAGGTCTTACAAATGTTTGTTTTCCACTTTTTGGATTGTTTGTCTCCTTTTTGTTTGCTCCACCACCTTTCTGTTTTAGCCCTCACACACTTCAGTGCTGGTTTGTATGTTTGTTTATGGTTGACCCAGAGTAGTTGGCTTATGACACCAAACTTCATTTTCACAATTTTGAAGCACCTGTTTGATGCACATCCATCTGTTGAAATATGCACCGTTTCCCTTGACTAATTCACATGAAATGAGGTTTGTTCTAAATGATGAAAGGGAACATCTCTTGACCTTACGTGGATCACACACGCTCCGCTCTAAGGAATAGCTTTTAGGATGAACACGATGTATCCCTCTCCCTATCTACGGTCATGACGCACACTGTTCTCTGGGACAGAGAGCTCCTCCAGATTAAATAATGGATACCTGGATGAACATAGCCAAGCCAGAGGAGCCGGTCTACGTGTAGACTGTCTGTGCTTGGCCAGGCTAGCCTTGGCTGCTCTGGGTTCGCTTCGTTACAGCTCATTGTACAGGATCCTCTCATCACTCACTCATATCTGTCCTCCTGTCCCATCGCTAATCGCTGAGTGTTTCTGCTGTGGGTGAGAAGCTGTGGTAGTTGGGTGAGAAGCTGTGGTAGTTGGGTGAGAAGCTGTGGTAGTTGGGTGAGAAGCTGTGGTAGGTGGGTGAGAAGCTGTGGTAGGTGGGTGAGAAGCTGTGGTAGGTGGGTGAGAAGCTGTGGTAGGTGGCTGATCAGCAGCAGCTCTTTAGAGTTAAAGGGCCGTGTCTGTCTTCATTGCTGTTAGTCTCAATATTCTCTCGTTGCTCTACCATCACTCATCCTCCTAGGTGAAATGTAAGGGATCAGCTATACAGCTTTGATTGACTCCATGTCTGAAAAGCAAAATGATTATCGGCACACAGTTGATTATTTAATACGGCTTTTAAAAATATTTTGATCATCACATGATCTTGTCAAGTCAATGCTAATGAACAAAAAAACATATCTAATCTAACAATGATATGCTTATTGTTGACATGGACATTAAGTCTATCATGTAAGACAGGATAATCATACGAAAGGCCTTCTTCACTATTGTATTTGTTAGGGATCCCCGTTTGCTGCTTCCAAGGCAGCAGCTTCTCTTCCTGGGGTCCAAACACATTAAGGCACTTACATCACACATAAAACAAAATATAAAACAGTACATCATATAACATTATTAACCACTACATATCTACAATACAAAATGTATAATACCACCATACAACAATATTACAATGTACATGTGTGTAGAGTGTTGTGTGGATGGTGAAGAGACCTCTGGTGGCGTGTATTGTGGGGTATGCATGGGTGTCAGAGCTGTGTGCAGGCAGTTTAAACAGACAGGTCGGTGCATTCAGCTTGTCAACACTTCATTTGTGTGTTAACCAAGCTGTCTTTTTGCAGCTGCCATTCAAACATGTCATCCGAACATCTCTCTCGCAGTCTTTTGTCTCCATTTTACATTGGATTTGACATCACTCAGTCTTTTGTCTCCATTTTACATTGGATTTGACATCTCAAGCATATAGGAATATTGATTTATGTATTTTAGTATTGTGATTTTGAGTTACTGTAATACCACTTGCTCACTCTGCCCTCTGACTTACTGTAAAAGCTTGATTATTCAACTGCTTATAAAACCTGGCCTGCGTCACATGGCACCCTATTCCTTTTAGAAGTGCCCTATTATTGACCAGGGCCCATTTTTTGGCTTTGATCAAAAGTAGTGCGCTAAGTAGGGTGCCTTTTTGGGACGCGTCCCCTGCTCTACATAGGAGTTCAGATCTGACATAATCACCAGTGTCCCCCTCTCGCTCTGTTTTTTTCCCCCCCTGTATTCTAGGCTTAAATAACAACAGCGCAACATCTCAACTAGATGAGGATTTCCCACGTCATCACTGCCATAACACATGGAGCTTATTTTGATGTTGACTCGTCAGCAGATAGACTTTGTAAATGAAAGAGAGAGAAACAAAACAACAAAAAATGATCATCCATCAGCCAATGTTTCATGCTTTTTGAATCAGCAAATGAAATGTATAGAACAGAAAATCAAAAGAATGACTACTTCTACTACTACTCATATCTACATTCCCACTGGATGGACAAACATAGTGTACACGAACATGAGGACTGACTGGAGCAGCTCTGGTGTCAGGATGGAAGAATGGAGGCAGTTATCCTCCTCGGGATACAAGTGTTCTAAAGCTCTGTCTTTACACTTACTCTAAGGATGATCGGTGGTGGTGTGAGGCAGGAGAGAACGTTATGTTTGTTGATTCTACTGCTTGCAAAGGTGGAGGGAAAGGGGAAAGAGAAAATTGAACTATTTAATTTTCATGTCAAAATGAAGTTTGCTTCCAATTGTTTATTTCCATGTAACAATTTAGCTTTTTGTTTCCATTTTTATTTTTGTTTGTCTTTCCTCAAGGCACTGTAAATTGTATTTGTTTGTAATATTGTTTTTCTTTTGCTGATCTGTCTTTTTCATTTTAGTTTGAAGAAGTGTGGACTATTGTGGTAGATGGCAGATGAATGTTGGTGTGGTTTTAAGTTGGGGACTTGATGAGCGTCGCTTAAAGGAGCTGTAACAGACTCCACACATGCGCTTACAGACTCCACACATGCGCTTTTCACACGCGAAGGCTGTCAAACACATTTGTCATACAATGGTTCACTGTGTTTCTTTAAGTGCACTGGGATCATTGCTGTGCAACTCATAGGGGACTGACTGGGTGCTGATTCAGTTCATAAACCCACAAGAATTTCACACACCTGCAAGTGTTGATTGGAGTTAGGGAAGTGAAATGACATGTACATTTGGTTGGGTTACTTATAGCTGTTGAGTAAAACAAAATGAAAATATATTTTCTGAATCGATACAGTCGTGGTTGTTTGCTGAAGGAATATGATTTACTCGGTTGGTTGCTGTTTGCCATTGATATGTAATAAAGTTGAATAGGATATAAGACATTTTGTTTATAAATGGATTGCGTTTATGAAGGAAGGGAGAGGATTATGTCAAGTACACTGAACAAAAATATAAACAATTTCAAAGATTTTGCTGTTACAGTTCAGATATGGAAATCGGTCCATTTAAATAAATTCATTGGGCCCTAATCTATGGATTTCACATGACTGGGCAGGGGTGCAGCCATGGGTGGGCCTGGGAGGGCATAGGCTCACCCCTTTGGAGCCAGGTCCACCCACTGTCGAGCCAGGCCCAGTCAATCAGAATGAGTTTTACCCCACAAAAGTGCTTTATTACAGACAGAAATAACCCCCCCCCCTTCTGAAGAAGCTGGGTGTGGAGGGGCTGGGGTGGTTACACGTGGTCTGTGGTTGTGAGGCTGAACGTACTGCCAAATTCTCTAAAACTACATTGGCGGTTTATGGTAGAGAAATTAACATTATCTGAAAACAGCTCTGGTGGACATTCCTGCAGTCAGCATGCCAATTGTGTATGCTCCCTAAAAACTAAAGACATCTGTGGCATTGTGTGACAAAATTGCACATTTTAGAGTGGCCTTTTATTGTCCCCAGCACAAGTTGCACTTGTGTAAGGATCATGCTGTTTAATCAGCTTCTCGATATGCTACATCTGTAAGGTGGATGGATTATCTTGACAAAGGATAAACTGCTCACTTACAGGGTTGTAAACACATTTTTGCAAAACATTTGAGAGAAATCATATTTTTGTGCCTATGGAATGTTTCTGGGATCTTTTATTTCAACTCATGAGACATGGACCAGCACTTTACATGTTGTGTTTATATTTTTATTCAGTGTACATGCTCCTGTTGTCAAAGGGTAGAACCTAAAAGCGTTTTATATTTTTGTTGGTTTTATAAATGTATATTAGGGTCAAAGAAAAGCAAAAAACAACAAAAAAACAAGACAAACTTAATTGTGTACTCATAACAGGTCGTTTCGGAAGCACATTCATTGGATAAAGGATCACCATGTTTGTAAACAGAAATAACTACATCATTTAGGTGTGTATCAAATCTGTAGAGTCATGTTAATTACATATTTATATTTTGTATGGTTAAGATTGAAAAAAGAAGACCTTTAATCTTCAGCTTTCTTTGTAAAGGTGTGATGGACTGATGACCTGGTCTCCAAATCTTTGTCGGAGATTAGGGAGGGGGAGAAAGAGAGGGGAAGTGGATAGTTCAGCAGGGGTCACTCGAGAAGGATGGATGCAGCAGCAGCAGGGATAGACAGCAGTGCTAGAATTCCATTTAATTTCACACTGCAATTATATAGTCGCTGATAACCTAAAAACGTGCTTTGATTTTGCCAATGCATCTTTAAAGAACTATTTGAAACAAGCATGAGCAAATGTACAGATGTTTATATATTCTTTAAGTGCCAGTTTTTGTGGTGGAATTGGATATTCAAGTAATTCACATCTGGAGAGAACAGAGGAGAGCAGTTTAGTGTGGTTCAAGGCAGAATTTGCATCACATTGTACAAAATATACAAAGTCTGATTTATTATATTTTTTGTTCTCTAGAGGCAGTTGAAATGTAGTAGAAGATTACGCAGTTGTCTTTTAAAGGGACAAAAGACAAGCTAAACTGCACGTGGGTAAAGATTTAGTAGTGGTGTTGTGATTCGTCTTTCTCCATCTCCAAGTGGACACTGCACTATGAACCTTCTCTCTCCCAATTCTGGGAATAGTGAGGGGGAACCTCCACTACAGAACAGCTCAACTCATGCGTCGGCTACAGGCGAATGGCATGTGCCTGCGTCAGTTTCTTTGTGATGTGATTTATAAAGCTTGCATATTTTACACTGTGTTTACAAAGACTTATGTGATAAAATAAAGATAAAAAAGTACATGTATTAACTTTTGATTTCAGAGAAAAGTAATGTAATAATGTCAACGTTCTCCATGTTGACATATGTCCTCAGAACTATGTGCTTTTCATTGGATTATTCATCTCTGACTGTCTATTCCTGACTGCATTTTGCAGTACACAACCAAAGGACCTGGCGTTGTATTTATATACATATGAAAGTAGTCCAGGAGTTTGTTTGTGGATGTTCATCTAATTGTACATTTACTAAATAAGATGCTGTGAAAGAAATGCAAGAAAATGGGGCAGAAATTGAATCAACGGCGCAAGACCTACCTGTGTAGATATCACTGATTCAAACTCTTCAAAAATAAAGTAACTGTATCAGTAGCAAATGTGTTTGTAACTATCATGTGCCTTAACCTTTTCCATGGTAGATAAAGAAAATGTGTTTTATATCATGCTTTATCCTCCCACTGTCCTCCACCCTCATCCCTTTCTCTGTTTACCCCTTTCCTGTTCTTCTTTGTCAGGCTCCCTATCCATCTCTCCCTTCCCCCTAATTTCACACACTCACACATTCACCCACTCTGTCCTCAGTGTAGTCTAGACTGTTGGTGGATATTTGCCTTGTATTACATTGAATTATAAACTTTCAAAAGATGGAGACAAAAAAATGGTTTGATTTCATAGAGTAAGTTGTTATTGCTTTCGTAGCTATCAGAGCGATGCCACAGTGACAATGTATTATGTTAATTTTACTAATACCCAGAGGCAAGTGTTATGCTTGTTTAAATAACGGAAAAAATACAGATTTGTAGAGTATAAATTTGGTGTGTTTTCAATAAACCATGCCTGGAAAGAACATGTTGCATGTGTATGTTTGTTTGTTTGGTATTCCACACAAATGCAAGGCAGCAGCATACCACCCTGCAAACCACTGCTGGCTTGCTTCTGAAGCAGGTTTGGTCCTAGTCAGTTCCTGGATGGGAGACCAGATGCTGCTGGAGGGCCAGTAGGAGGCACTCTTTCCTCTGGTCTAAAAAAATATCCCAATACCCCTGGGCAGTGATTGGGGACACTGTACTGTGTAGGGTGCCGTCTTTCGGATGGGACGTTAAACGGGTGTCCTGGTTCTCTGAAGTCATTAAAGATCCCATGGCACTTATCGTAAGAGTAGGGGTGTTAACCCCGGTGTCCTGGCTAAATTCCCAATATGGCCCTCAAACCATCAGTCACCTAATAATCCCCAGTTTACAATTGACTCATTCATCCCCCTCCTCTCCCCTCTAACTATTCCCCGGGTCGATGCTGTAAATGAGAACGTGTTCTCAGTTAACTTACCTGGTAAAATAACGGATAAATAAAATAAACATTTAAAGGATATACAGCTTCATGTATTTTACCTGAAGCCGCAACACGAATGTATTGCAGAAAGGTGTGTCAATTCTCTTATAGCTTTCTTGTCTGCATGAGACCTGATGTCATCTATCAAAAAACATGCTAATACCAAATCAGTTACTGTTTGGAATCCAACAGTGTAAATATTCCTATTTTAAATCATATTTCACAAACTGCTCCTGAATGTTTAATTTCTTGTATAAGCCTGACCTAGTCTATCAAATACGTATTTATTACGTAGCTGCTACAGTAGCAATTTATCTAATGTTCTATTTCCAACACTACAACGCCATTTCAACTGCAACATTTGACAACGGTGCGTTAGTGAATGTGCCTCACATAGGTAAAATAGGTCAGGCAGATTTCCAGACGCCTATGACTTCGTGAAGGTCCTTTTGTAAGAACAACATGGCAGCCTTATGTAGAGTCAGACACCGGTGGAAACGCACCAACTGCATTCAACTTCTTACGAGAAACTTGACCGGTAGGGAGGTTGTTGCCATATTACTAGTTAGCTTGTGACAACCTGACAGATTATCGCACAGCGTTTAGTTTTTATGTTTGTTACACTACAGTGGCTAACATGACCCTGCTAACGTTAGCTAAGCTACCTGTCAACGCCAAACAAGCTGTCAGTGTGAAGTGTTCCTTGCCGACATTAAGTGTCTTTGGTAGAATTAACATGCTATTTTCAAATGCTCTTCACTTGTCAGCTTGGTTTCTAGATGAGTAACCTCGGGCATACATGTTGGCTGTGTTTATTATGGTCTCACTATCAGCATTGTCCAATAGAGATTGAATGGCATGGCATTTGGTTTGTTACAGGAACGTTTGACTATGATCTCGTCGTTATTGGTGGTGGCTCTGGGGGTCTGGCTTGTTCCAAAGAAGGTGAGTGTCTCGATCTCAGCATTAGTATTACAATACGTTATGAGCTAGGGACTTACCTTTTGTTTAGTCGGTGTTCTTGCGCGGGGGTTCACTGACTTTCACTCCGCGTTGGGGAACATAGCGCCCAAGCCTATTTCTATGGGCACACGCACCGTTCAAACCCCTCTTGTTGGCTGAGAGAACATTTGGCAGGCTTTAAGCTTATTTCCTGCAGTTCTATACATTTGGTCATTTGTCTTGTGTGTTCATATGATATTTGAGTAAGTAAAACATTGCAACAAAATCAATGGGCTAAAAAACGTTAGCTGACATGGGCTAGTTGATCTTGACAATTCTGAACAAGTTACAAATAGCTCTCTACGGTCTGCAATGATGGACATGACTAGAGGAAAACTGCTGATGCACTACCCAATTTCGAAATTGCACCTTGTGCATTCTATTACAACTTTCAGTAGTCCATTAAATGATGTCAAATATAAATGGTAAAGTACAGATACACAAAAACACTACTTAAGTAGTACTTTACACCACTGGGAACCACTGTTCTTGAGAATAGTATACAATCATGTACCCCAGATGGTTTGTTACCAGGTTGACTGGCTCAATGGACCCTTATATGTGAAGGTTCTATAGGTGGGATAATGTCTAATTCACAGGAGGATGGTGGCACCTTAATTGGGGAGGACAGGCTCGTTGTATTGGTTGGAGTGGAATGGTATCAAACACATGGTTTCTATGTGTTTGATACTGTTGCATTCGCTTCATTCCAGCCATTATTATGAGCTGTCCTCCCCTCTGCAGCCTCCACTGGTCTAATTGAGCTTTACTGAACGTGACGATTGACCAAAACATAATGTGCTCTGTTTTCAGCGGCTCAGCTAGGACAGAAAGTTGCTGTGTTAGATTATGTGGAGCCGTCAGTTAAAGGTAAGAGAAATGTTACACTGACTGCATTCCATCATAATCAGCTTAACTTGAACTGTAAACGTATTTCTCCTTCTCTCGGAGTAAAGAAACAGTATGCATGTTGTGACCAATCTGCATGAATATAGAAGATAAACAAAACATCTCATGCTTCCCTTTCAGGTACTAAGTGGGGCATTGGTGGTACGTGCGTGAACGTGGGCTGCATTCCCAAAAAGCTCATGCACCAGGCTGCTCTGCTGGGCACAGCTCTGAAAGACGCTCAGAAATATGGCTGGCAAATCCCCGGGCCCATCTCCCATGACTGGTAAATCTCATTAGTACGAGAACAATGGAGACCTGTGGATATGCACATTTCCTGAACTATTTTGTAAAGCAATAGCAAAATTCTTGAATTCCTATCACTAGATGTAATAAATAACAAGCTATATACAGTACCCCCAAGCCATAAGACTCCTGAACATCTAATCAAATGGCTACCCAGACTATGTGCATTGCCCCCGCCCCTCTTTTACACCGCTGCTACTCTGTTTTTACCAGGTGCCTCCGCACATTGACCCTGTATATATAGTCTTGCTATTATTTTACTGCTGCTCTTTAGTTACTTGTTACTTTTATTTTTGAAACTGCATTGTTGGTAAGGGGCTCGTAAGTAAGCATTTCACTGTAAGGTCTACTACACCTGTTGTATTCGGTGCATGTGACTAATAACATTTGATTTGATTTTACCAGTCAAAAGTGGACACCTACTCATTCAAGTTTTTTTTTTTTACTAAATTGTAGAATAATAGTGAAGGCATCAAAACTATGAAATAACACCTATGGAATCTTGTAGTAACCAATATAATTTATATTTGAGATTCTTCAAAGTAGCCATCCTTTACCTTGATGACAGCTTTGCACACTCTTGGCATTCTCTCAACCAGCTTCACCTGGAATGCTTTTCCAACAGTTTTGAAGGAGTTCCCACATATGCTGAGCACTAGTTGGCTGCTTTTCCTTCACTCTGCGGTCCAACTCATCCCAAACCATCACAATTGGGTTGAGGTCGGGTGATTGTGGAGGCCAGGTCATCTGATGCAGCACTCAATCAATCTCCTTCTTGGTCAAATAGCCCTTACACACCCTGGGGGTGTGTTGGGTCATTGTCCTGTTGAAAAACAAATTATATTCCCACTAAGCTCAAACCAAATGGGATGGCGTATCGCTGCAGATTGCTGTGGTAGCCATGCTGGTTAAGTGTGCCTTGAATTCGTAATAAATCACAGACAGTGTCACCAACAAAGCGCCATCACACCACCTCCTCCATGCTTCACGGTGGGAACCACACATGCGGAGATCATCTGTTCACCTACTCTGCATCTCACAAAGACACAGCGGTTGGAACCAAAAATCTCAAATTTGGACGATTTCCACCGGTCTAATGTCCATTGCTCGTGTTTCTTGGCCTTAGCAAGTGTCTTCTTCTTATTGCTGTTATTTAGTAGTGGTTTCTTTGCAGCAATTTGACAAATGAAGGCCTGATTCACGCAGTCTCCTCTGAACAGTCATCTGAGGCTGGTAACTCTTAACTTATCCTCTGCAGCAGAGGTAACTCTGTGGTGGTCCTCATGAGAGCCAGTTTCATCATAGCGCTTGATTGTTTTTGCGACTGCACTTGAAGAAACTTTCAAAGTTATTTACATTTTCTGCATTGATTGACCTTCATGTCTTAAAGTAATGATGGACTGTCATTTATCTTTGCTTATTTGAGCTGTTCTTGTCATAATATGGACTTGGAGTGGCAGGGTAGCCTAGTGGTAGCCTAGTGGTTAGAGCATTGGACTAGTAACCGGAAGGTTGCAAGTTCAAATCCCCGAGCTGACAAGGTACAAAGGTACAAAATCTGTCGTTCTGCCCCTGAACAGGCAGTTAACCCACTGTTCCTAGGCCGTCATTGAAAATAAGAATTTGTTCTTAACTGACTTGCCTAGTAAAATAAAGGTAAAATTAAAAATTAAAAATTTAAAAAATTTAATTGGGCTTTTACCAAATAGGGCTGTCTTCTGTATACCCACCCCTACCTTGTCACAACACAACTGATTGTCCTAAACGCATTAAGAAGGAAAGAAATTCCACAAATTAACTTTTAACAAGGCTCACCTGTTAATTGAAATGCATTCCGCTTGACTACCTCATGAAGCTGGTTGAGAGAATGCCAAGAGTGCGCAAAGCTGTAATCAAGTCAAAGGGTGGCTACTTTGAAGAATCTCAAAAACAAATCAAAATAGATTTTATATAACACTTTTTTTTGTTTTTTGGTTACTACATAATTCCATGTGTTATTTCATGGTTTTGATGTCTTCACTATTCTACAATGTAGAAAATGTAAAAAAAATAATGAATGAGTAAATGTGTCAACTTTTGACTGGTACTGTATATATATATATATATATATATATATATATATATATATATTTTTTTTTACACATAGTCATTACTAGGTTAAATGTTGGTCAATGTTTTGGATTGATAAGCATTCAACACTAAGGTTAATGGACCCTTACATTACCACTAGATGGCATATATATCAGTAAGACATGATATGGGATTGACCTTAGTTGTACATTTTTGTCATTTAGCAGGAAAGACACTATTGTCCAGAGTGATTTACAGTAGTAGCGAGTGTATACATTTTGGGTTATTTTTCATACTGGTCCCCCATGGGAATCAAACCCACAACCCTGGCATTACTAGCGCCATGCTCTACCGACTGAGCCACACGGGAGGACTACAGGATGTCAGCACTACATAGTGACTCTCACACAGCTCAACATAGGGCGTCTTTGTGGTGAACTGAGGAATATTCTTTGAATAACACACTTCAGATCACTCATAATCCACCAATTTTATTAGCTGATTTAACGACGAATGCTTGCCACGCAATGGACACTGAGTGAAAATGTGCATTGTTTTATTTTCTTATCACAGATGCATGTCCAATACCATGTGTTTTTCTCCAGGAGTACCATGGCAGAGGCTGTGCAGAACCACGTCAGGTCTCTCAACTGGGGTCACCGTGTCCAGCTTCAGGACAAGTGAGTGACTCCTCCTTACCTACAGCCACTTTAGATCATAGATTCTGTTGTCGACTTGAGCAGCGATTTTTTTTAACATTTTTTAGTTTTTATTTTAAATAAATAAAAAATATTTAAAAATGTACACATACATACCTACCCTTTTTTGTTATGACCTGTTGGTACAATAAATTATAAGCAGTGCTCTGACTGAATGGCTACAGGGCTAAACAGGTGTATTTCCATGCCTGTATGTGCCCATACTCTCACAACCGATGTATACATTGTGCAACCAAATCTCAAATGTATTATACCCAGTTTAATTGAAAACAGGTTTTAGCGAAAACAGGTTTTAGCGATCTAGGCTTTACCTATCTCAGCCAAACCCTGTCTTTGCACAAGATCTCTTATGAGTCTTCCTGTGGTGTTTGCGCTGCCATAATGTTGTTTTGTGTGGGACAGGGAAGTGAAGTATCTGAACGTTAAAGGAAGTCTGTTGGACGAGCACACGGTGAAAGGGTTAACCAGGACAGGAAAAGAGGTAACACTCATTTGAACTGGGAGTTAATGGTGACATTTTTAAATGTTCACCGTATCAGTCTTTTTTTTATTTTTTATGAATTGCTGTTTCACACAATTGAAAGGAGTATAATTTCAACACTGCCATATTACATTTTTTCCTATTGAAGTTATCATGTCTCTCCCCCTTGTCTGGCAGACTATGTTGACTGCTAAGAATATTGTGATTGCCACTGGGGGGCGGCCAAAGTACCCCACACATGTAAGTATTAACCTCTTTGCTTCTCCCTCTCTCCCTCTATCCCCGTCTCCATTTGTGTGGTGTCCTTGCCCAGTAGACAGCTGCTGATAACACCACAGTGGATCTGAATCTTTTGATGGCGTGGTGGTAAAACATGTCTGTCTCTGGGTGGAGGAGGAGGGAGGCTGTGTCTGGTACTGCGTCCCAAATGCCACCCTAGCTTTTCACTCTGTAGTGCACCACATGGGGAACAGGGTGCTGTTTGGGATAACCGATGGGTCCGAGGCCTCCCTCTGTGGTGTATCACAAGCTGCTGCTCACTGTCTGTTGATAACAAACTAACAAGGAACAAGAGAGAACCTTCCTCATCTGTCCAACGGAGCTGATCTTTTACCAGAGGCTGTACTGAAAATTGTATGATTCAAACGGACAGGTGTTGTTGTCTTGAACTGTTCTATTTCCTGTGTTGCAGATCCCTGGAGCAGTCGAGCACGGCATCACTAGTGATGATATCTTCTGGCTGAAGGAGTCCCCTGGCAAGACGTGAGTGGTACATCCTGTGACTAGGGCTGTGGCGGTCATTACATTTTGTCGGCAGGTGATTGTCAAGGAAATAACTGCCGGTCTCGCGGTAATTGACCAGCAATTAACATTAACACATTTACCATCTCCTGGCTTCCACGCATGGCATACAAGCCACTGATGCAGATCTTTGGAACATTTTAAAAAGTCTAATAAATCCATGTAATAAAGCCTATACCTAAATCCATAATTTATTTTAGACCGGTCTAAAGAAACATGATATGAAGAAAGTGTAGTCTATTTCAGAACAGAATAGAATACTCTTGAGTTGTCCTGATGTGGCTATGCCAAATGGCTGTAGGCTACACGAGTTCATTTAGCAGACAAGATTTTCTTTGTGTTCCGTGGCATTATTTTATAGTATGAAGAATACAATTGAACAAAGCTGAATACAACATATTTTCTCCAAACAATATCTGAGGGAGAGCGTACATGCGGTTATTCTGTGTTCAGCGTTTAACAAAGAAACAGTTCCTCCTATATGCTTAATTTACTTATTGTTATATATACAGTGCCTTGCGAAAGTATTCGGCCCCCTTGAACTTTGCGACCTTTTGCCACATTTCAGGCTTCAAACATAAAGATATAAAACTGTATTTTTTTTGTTTAGAATCAACAAGTGGGACACAATCATGAAGTGGAACGACATTTATTGGATATTTCAAATTAATTTTTTTAACAAATCAAAAACTGAAAAATTGGGCGTGCAAAATTATTCAGCCCCTTTACTTTCAGTGCAGCAAACTCTCTCCAGAAGTTCAGTGAGGATCTCTGAATGATCCAATGTTGACCTAAATGACTAATGATGATAAATACAATCCACCTGTGTGTAATCAAGTCTCCGTATAAATGCACCTGCACTGTGATAGTCTCAGAGGTCCGTTAAAAGCGCTGAGAGCATCATGAAGAACAAGGGACACACCAGGCAGGTCCGAGATACTGTTGTGAAGAAGTTTAAAGCCGGATTTGGATACAAAAAGATTTCCCAAGCTCTAAACACCCCAAGGAGCACTGTGCAAGCGATAATATTGAAATGGAAGGAGTATCAGACCACTGCAAATCTACCAAGACCTGGCTGTCCCTCTAAACTTTCAGCTCATACAAGGAGAAGACTGATCAGAGATGCAGCCAAGAGGCCCATGATCACTCTGGATGAACTGCAGAGATCTACAGCTGAGGTGGGAGACTCTGTCCATAGGACAACAATCAGTCGTATATTGCACAAATCTGGCCTTTATGGAAGAGTGGCAAGAAGAAAGCCATTTCTTAAAGATATCCATAAAAAGTGTTGTTTAAAGTTTGCCACAAGCCACCTGGGAGACACACCAAACATGTGGAAGAAGGTGCTCTGGTCAGATGAAACCAAAATGGAACTTTTTGGCAACAATGCAAAATGTTATGTTTGGCGTAAAAGCAACACAGCTCATTACCCTGAACACACATCCCCACTGTCAGACATGGTGGTGGCAGCATCATGGTTTGGGCCTGCTTTTCTTCAGCAGGGACAGGGAAGATGGTTAAAATTGATGGGAAGATGGATGGAGCCAAATACAGGACCATTCTGGAAGAAAACCTGATGGAGTCTGCAAAAGACCTGAGACTGGGACGGAGATTTGTCTTCCAACAAGACAATGATCCAAAACATAAAGCAAAATCTACAATGGAATGGTTCAAAAATAAACATATCCAGGTGTTAGAATGGCCAAGTCAAAGTCCAGACCTGAATCCAATCTAGAATCTGTGGAAAGAACTGAAAACTGCTGTTCACAAATGCTCTCCATCCAACCTCACTGAGCTCGAGCTGTTTTGCAAGGAGGAATGGGAAAAAATGTCACTCTCGATGTGCAAAACTAATAGAGACATACCCCAAGCGACTTTCAGCTGTAATCGCAGCAAAAGGTGGCGCTACAAAGTATTAACTTAAGGGGGCTGAATAATTTTGCACGCCCAATTTTTCAGTGTTTGATTTGTTAAAAAAGTTTGAAATATCCAATAAATGTCGTTCCACTTCATGATTGTGTCCCACTTGTTGTTGATTCTTCACAAAAAAATACAGTTTTATATCTTTATGTTTGAAGCCTGAAATGTGGCAAAAGGTCGCAAAGTTCAAGGGGGCCGAATACTTTCGCAAGGCACTGTATATATATATATGTGTGTGTGTGTGTGTATGTATATCTCACTCACATACATACATACATATACACACACACACAGTTCCAGTCAAATGTTTCAACACACCTACTCATTCAAGGGTTTTCTTATTTTTTTAAACTATTTTCTACTTTGTAGAATAGCAAGTTTGGTAGACTACTAATGACCATCATAGCTTGGAGAAGCCTAGTTGCTGTGACTAAACGGTCACGTGGAATTTGACTGCGGTCATGACTCGTGATGGCCGATGTTGCGATAATTCTGTCACCGTAACAGACCTCCCTGTAACACACATACCATGCAATACTGTACATCAGCAGACATACACAGACACCTCGGTTATAGTGACCGATCCAAGACACAGAGACGCTTCTACTAAGTGTTCTTCTTCTGACTCGGATTAGCTGTGTGTGTGCGTTTCCTGACGTTTACTGAACCCATCTCTAATCCAGCCATTTAAACCCTGTCATCACCTGTCTAATTGGCCTCTCCACACCGTTTCCACTTGGAACACAATGGGGGTTTGAGTTTAATGTTTGTTAATGTAACTGTACAGTGTGCCACCAGTGTAGAGCAGAGGGCTGAGTTATCTGAGTCATCTGCACATCGAAAATCCTTGCTAAATGCAGTTTAGTCTGGTGGCCTAGCGGTGCAGAGTGTTGGGCCAGTAACCAAAAGGTCACTGGTTTGAATCTGCCAATGTTCCCTTGAGCAAGGCACTTAACCCTAATTGCTCCTGTAAGTCGTCCTGGATAAGAGCGTCTGCTAAATGACTACAATGTACACTGATCAAAAATATAAACACAACATGTGAAGTGTTGGTCCCATGTTTCTCAGCTGAAGTAAAAGATCTCAGACATTTACCATGTGCACATAAAGCTCACACATCCCAGTTAGTGAGCATTTCTCCTTTGCCAAGATAATCCATCCACTTTACAGGTGTGGCATATCAAGAAGCTGATTAAACATGATGATCATTACTGGGCAGCAGGGCACCGAGTGGTTAGAGAGTTGGACTAGTAACCAAAAGGTTGCAAGTTCAAATCACTGAGCTGACGAGGTCCAAATCTGTTGTTCTGCCCCTGAACAGGCAATTAACCCACTTCCTAGGCCGTCATTGAAAATAAGAATTTGTTCTTAACTGATTTGCCTAGTTAAATAAAGGTAAAAAATAAAATTTCACAGGTGTAATTTGTGCTCGGGACAATAAAAGGCCACTAAAATGTGCCGTTTTGTCACACAACACATTGCTATAGACGTCTCAAGTTTTGTGGGAGTGTGCAATTGGCATGCTGACTGCAGGAATGTCTACTAGAGCTGTTTTCAGAAAATGTCATGTTAGTTTGTCCACCATAAGCCACCTCAAAAGTCGTTTTCGAGAATTTGGCAGTACCTCCAACCGGCCTCACAACCGCAGACCATGTGTAACCACACGTGCTCAGGACCTCCACGTCTGGCTTCTTTACCAGCTGGATCGTTTGAGACCAGCCTACCCGGACAGCTGATGAAACTGAGGAGTATTTCTGTTTGTAATTCAGATATTTTGTGTGGGAGAACTCATTCTGATTGACTGGGTCTTGCTCTACAGTGGGTGGACCTGGCTCCAAAGGCCCGCCCATGACTGCGCCCCTGCCCAGTCATGTGAAATCCATAGATTAGGGCCTATTTAAATTGACTGATTTCCTTATATTAACTGTAACTCAGTAAAATTGTGTTTCTGTTTTTGTTCCGTATATATGCACAGTATTTCCCGTGTGCCAAACAAGCCTGTCTTTTAGCTTTCTACCACTAGAGGGCAATATGAACTCGTACTGTAGAGTCCATTCTAAGATGATGCCACTCGGCGTGTAACGTGTTTCCCTGAACTTTCTTTCCCCTCTTTCAGCATCTTTCCAAAGCAATTATCATAAATATTTGCTCACAGCTTTCTATGGCGCTTTCAAGTGAGTGGAAAGAGCACTTGAGTCCAGGAAACCCTTAATGTGAGTGGGCGTTAGGTAGGGGTGCCTTAGGTAGTGGGGCTGTTAGGTAGGGGCCTACTGTTGGTGATATCTGCCCTCAGGCTACTAGGGGTTAGGATTAGCAGGCCCTCCCGTGGCTCTCCTCTCTTCAGACCTATCCCTCGCTACCTAGGAGGAGCCGTGTGTTGAGGAGTTGTTGACTAGTTGTTGTGCTGCTCTGCTCTGAGCTGTCAGCTGTGCAGGTGGGGTCTGAGAGGGTGTTTGAGTTGACAGGCTGGCGGAGGTAGTGGATGGCTCCAGGTGAGTGACGAATGCCTCAAGAGGGGCTGGAGCACGCTCGCTCGCACACTCCCACGCATACGAGAGCAATGAGAAGTGTAGACATGAGTGTAAGATGTTTTATGTTGGCTTTTATTGCAGTATGTAATGCACCGTTTCCATTTTCTAGGATTCTATATTTATTCTGTTTCCATGCAAAATTAATTCCAGAGCTAAAGCTCAGTGAACCAGGCTTGAAATATGCTGCTGTTTGTCATCCTTTAGAGCAGCTGAGGAAATTAGTCTGTGATGACAAGCTCAAAAGCACCCAGGGAGACTGTAACACATTGTATCCTTCCTTGCTCTGTAGTCACTACAGTGTGTAAAGGAGTTGAGTTCACATCCTGTATCTATTGGACACTGATCGAGTCTGCTGCCAATAGAACTCTCCCCTCTTAGGAACACTTGTGAAAGAGCTCTGTTATTGCGGCAAGCATTGCAGACACGCTAGAGGAGGATACTGATTCACTTATCTCTTGTCTGGACTGCTGAAGACTGCTCCAAGGTTATGAGAGCGACTTGGGCTAATTCTAAACTACGACAGTCCGACATACCAATCCAAAGTCACCTTAATGAATGTAGGGGTATGTGAGGTTAATACACGAGCCCTAAACATTTGATTGCGTTATCTTTGTTGTAGGTTTCTCCTTATACATTCAGCGGAGTCCAGTAACATTTGCAGGGCAGACACTGTATTACTATGTCCTCTCACTGGATCCCAACCCTCTGTAGTTCCTTGTTTTCACAAGCAGCCATCCCCTGTTCACGCCTGGATGTAGTGTTTTTGAGACCCACCTGTGAGGCTGTACCTACTGTATGTACATTGAACACCTCCACCCATGCTTTCAGACACCGCCAGCTGGATGAGGGAGAAAGAAAAATCCCAGAGACACTCTGACATGCAATATGACCATGCATAGACCCAGCCAGGAAAATGAGATGTCGTTGATTAAAGTGTGGAATCAGGTTAAGGCTCCTAGCCTAATCTCGACATAAGCCACCTCAAAATGTTGCACTAAGTGCAGATGTGCATTAGGTGGACGTGAGCAGCGGATACTGGCGCTCTCAGCGGCTAGCGCTAGCATGTGGGGGGCCTCGTCAGGGCCTGTGTGCACCAGGCTCCCTGAGCTGTCAGAGCCTGGGCCAGGGTAGAGAATCCTGAGGTGGGGGAGCCCTGGAGGGCTAATAGGGAGAGGCTCTCCATGCGGGTGACAGGCATCACTCAGCAGAGGGATGTGTGGACTGAGCCCTGAACACGGAAACATCGCACACCCCATCCCCAGGGATTAGCCTGAATGCTAGCAATTAGCTCCACAAACAACGGTGGAGCTCAGGGCTGGATTAGAGGTGTGATTCACCTGGCCCACACAGACACACACACACACACAGAGAAAGACACAGACCCTGCCAAATCCTCCACCCCCTTGTCTTTTTCTCTGTTATGCATCCCCCCTGCATATCTTTCTCTGCCTGTATCTCTCTCTCTCTCTCTCTCTCGGTGTCTTGACTTTTTACAGTAGTTGGGCCTTCGATGTTCAAACAGCATTTTCATCACTTTTAATTCAGAGTAAAAAGAGTAGTACATTCAGAGTAAACATTTATTTGTTTAGCACAGTATTCAAGATAATTTGAAAGAAAATGTATGAATGAATATAGTGTATCATATAGAAAAACATGTACTATATAACCTCCAACATCTACCTGTACTATACACTATATATAAAATAGTATGTGGACACCCCTTCAAATGAGTGGATTTGGCTATTTCAGCCTCACCCGTTGCTGAAATCTGTGTAAAATCTAGTATACATCCATGCAATCTCCATAGGGAAACATTGACAGTGGAATGGCCGTACTGAAGAGGTCAGTGACTTTCAACGTAGCACTGTCATAGGATACCTTGTCAGTTTGTCAAATTTCTACCCCGCAAGAGCTGCCCTGGTCAACTGTAAATGCTGTTATTGTGAAGTGGAAACGTCTAGGAGCAACAACGGTTCAGCCGCGACGTGGTAGGCCACACAAGCTCACAGAACGGGCCACCCAAGTGTTGAAGCACTTTGCGCGTAAAAATTGTCTGTCCTCGGTTGCAACACTCACTACCGGGTTCCAAACTGCCTCTGGAAGCAACGTCAGCACACGAACTGTTCGTCGGGAGCTTCATGAAATGGGTTTCCATGGCTGAGCAGCCTCACACAAGCATAAGATCACCATGCTTAATGCCAAGCATTGGCTGGAGTGGTGTAAAGCTCACCGCCATTGCCCTCTGGAGCAGTGGAAACATATTCTCTGTGATGAATAATGCTTCACCATCTGACAATCCAATGGACGAATCTGGGTTTGGCGGATGCCAGGAGAATGCTACCTGCCCGAATGCTTAGTGCCAACTGTAACTTTGGAATAATGATCTGGGGCTTTTTCTTATGGTTCGGGCAAGGCCCCTTACTTCCAAAGAAAATTAATCTTAACACTACAGCATACAATGACATTTTAGATGATTCTGTGCTTCCAACTTTGTGGCCACAGTTTGGGGAAGGCCCTTTCCTGTTAGAGCATGACAATGCCCCTATGCACAAAGCAAGATCCATACCGAAATAGTTTGTTGAGATCGGTGTGGAAGAACCTGACTGGCCTGCACAGAGCCCTGACCTCAACCCCATTGAAAGCCTTTGGGATGAATTTGAACGCCGACTGCAAGCCAGGCCTAATCGCCCAACTTCAGTGCCAGACCTCACTAAAGCTCTTGTGGCTGAATGGAAGCAAGTCTCCGCAACAATGTTCCAACATCTAGTGGAAAGCCTTCCCAGAAGAGTGGAGGCTTTTATAACCGCAAAGGGGGGACCAACTACATATTCATGCCAATGATTTTGGAATGAGATGTTCGACGAGCTGGTGGCCACATACTTTTGGTCATGTAGAGTATAACCTCCGACATACACCTGTACTATATAACCTCCAAGAGAAAGCATTTTAAATGAAAATGTAAGATTTAATGTATTTCTTTGTTTTTACCTTTCAGACTTGTAGTTGGTGCCAGCTGTATCCTTTTGACTGCGCTTGAACATGAGTCACTGGTTAGACTGTGTGGTGTCAGTGAGTTGTTGTGGAGTATGGTACTTGCCTGGCTCTAATGTTGAAGGGAAAAAGTGGTGAATTGCAGTTCGTGGTGACCCCTTCTTCCTAGACTGGGGTCACCTCAGTCTATCTCTGCCTGTTATACTCTCGTTTCTCCGCGGTCAAATGTGCTTTAACTAAAGATAGGCGAGTTTCCTCTATGAGAGCGTTTGTTCTGTTTTCCTGAACACTGGTATGAAGATGTGGCACTGGAGTGTGCTGGCTTCCTGACCGGTATTGGGCTGGAGACCACAGTCATGGTGCGCAGCATCCCCCTCCGAGGCTTTGATCAGGTACTGCTGCTCTTAAGGAATTAAAATAAAATAGATTGTACACTATTTGAAATGCATATGTACTGTAGCCACGATTCAGGTTTTAGAGATATGTAGGAAGTCAAAGTGTAATTTATCACTGTTCTTTTCTAGATTTATTTTGTCTTCTGATGATATTGGTGGCTTTACTCTACCAATATAAGTTTGGAATAATACTTTTCCCAATTTGAAGTGCTGGAAAGGTGACTTTGGGTTGTCAACAACCTACAATGATTTCCCTCTTGTGTGTGCTGCAGCAAATGGCAGGGCTAGTGACAGACTACATGGAGGCCTATGGCACCAAGTTCTCCTGGAGGAGTGTCCCTAAGAGCGTGGACAAGCTGTCCTCTGGGGTGCTGCAGGTGACCTGGACAGACGAGCAGACAGGAAAGGACCAACGGGACACCTTCGACTCTGTCCTGTGGGCCGTAGGTGAGTGTGTCTGAGGAGGAAGATGTACTCAGCAAAAAATAATGTCCTCTCACTGTCAACTGCGTTTATTGTGTAAATATTTGTATGAACATAAGATTCAACAACTTAGACATAAACTGAACAAGTTCCACAGATGTGACAAACAGAAATTGAATAATGTGTCCCTCAACGAGGGGGGAGGATTGCATTAAGTACTACAGTGTATCTGCTCCTCATGGACTGCACCAGATTTGCACGTTTTTGCTGTGAGATGTTACCCCACTTTTCCACCAAGGCACCTGCAAGTTCCCGGACATTTCTGGGGGGAATGGCCCTAGCCCTCACCCTCCGATCAAACAGGTCCCAGATGTGTTCAATGGGATTGAGGTCCGGGCTCTTTGCTGGCCATGGCAACAGAAACCTGACATTCCTCTCTTGCAGGAAATCACGCACAGAACGAGCAGTATGGCTGGTGGCATTGTCATGCTGGAGGGTCATGTCAGGATGAGCCTGCAGGAAGGGTACCACATGAGGGAGGAGGATGTCTTCCCTGTAATGCACATCGTTGAGATTGCCTACAATGACAACAAGCTCAGTCCGATGATGCTGTGACGCACCGCCCCAGACCATGACGGACCCTCCACCTCCAAATCGATTCCGCTCCAGAGTACAGGCCTCGGTGTAACACTCATTCCTTCGATGATCAATGCGAATCCGACCATCACCCCTGGTGAGACAAAACCGCGACTCGTCAGTGAAGAGCACTTTTTGACAGTCCTGTCTGTTTCAGTGACGGTGGGTTTGTGCCCATAGGAGACGTTGTTGCCGGTGATGTCTGGTGAGGACCTGCCTTACAACAGGCCTACAAGCCCTCAGTCCAGCTTCTTTCAGCTTATTGCGGACAGTCTGAGCACTGATGGAGGGATTGTGCATTCCTGGTGTAATTCGGGAAGTTGTTGCCATCCTGTACCTGTCCTGCAGGTGTGATGTTCAGATGTACCGATCCCGTGCAGGTGTTGTTACACGTGGTCTGCCAGTGCGAGGACGATCAGCTGTCCGTCCTGTCTCCCTGTAGTGCTCTCTTAGGCGTCTCACAGTACGGACATTGCAATTTATTGTCCTGGACACACTGCATGCCTCCTTGCTGCATGCCTAAGGCACGTTCACGCAGATGAGCAGGGACCCTGGGCATCTTTCTTTTGGTGTTTTTCAGAGTCAGTAGAAAGGCCTCTTTTGTGTCCTAAGTTTTCATAACTGTGACGTTAAATGCCCACCGTCTAAGCTTTTAGTGTCGTAACGACCAATCCACAGGTTCATGTTCATTAAATGTTTATGGTTCATTGAACAAGCATGGGAAACAGTGTTTAAGCCCTTTACAATGAAGGTCTGTGACGATATTTGGATTTTTACAAATTGTCTTTGAAAGACAGGGTCCTGAAAAAGGGACATTTCTTTTTTTTTTTGCTGAGTTGTCACACAAATTACTACATTAGGGTACTAAGTCCCTACTATTTTAGTAGTAGCTGCAATCACGTGTGTTAAGTAGGCCACAACATACTTCTACACCTGCATTGCTTGCTGTTTGGGGTTTTAGGCTGGGTTTCTGTACAGCACTTTGAGATATCAGCTGATGTACGAAGGGCTATATAAATAAATTTGATTTGATAACATAACAACTGGCTTTGCAACGACGTATCCTGAGATACTGTGTCAGTGGAACTACTCGTCGTCCTCCCTTTCCATTTCTTTTATTGTCATCCACAATATAGTGCAGTGTCAGCAGACTGTGAGGGTATCAAGCTCAAAAACAAGGTAATAAAGCGTGAGTGATGGAACCACCAGGGGAAGTGTTAATCACACAGCCCAGTGCTGAGTCCTGGTTCTGGCTGAGGGGAGCAGGATGCACCCAGGCACGGGGGGTCACTGCATTCCCTCCTTTGTTCTCCCACTCTGCTCTGGGCTTTCCTGCCCGCCGTGCCAGCCCTGAGGAAACCAGGCTGCCCGGCCGCACCATCTCATCCACCCCGCAGCATCTGCACGGCAAGGCCCTGTCTGTCTGCAGCTCTGCGCACCCAACAGACCTCTCTCTCTCTCGCGCCACAGTCATTTTCTCTCTATCACACCATGTAATTTGTCTCATTCCGCCAACCAGCACAATGGAGGGAACTTCCGCCTGGCTGCCCAGCCAATGTTTATTTGTGTTGAGGCGTCTTTGTTTCCCAAAACCTGACCTTACGCCATGCCGAGTCCCAGCAGTGTGTGACTCTGCAGTACCAGCCAGGAGAGGCTAGAGCGGGTGTCTCTCTCTCTCTCCCTCTCTCTCTCTCTCTCTCTGCCTGTGCGTGTGACAGGGACCAGGATATGGGTGACATTTAGGGAGAGATTACGTTCTTCCCACCCTGGCAGGTTGCAGCTCTCAGAGAGCTGGGGTTCTCACAATGTGAACATCAAGGCAAAGTGTCTATTCTGTCGAATCACTGCACTCAAAACACCCAGACTTTGAGACTAATGGAAAATTGGCAGCACAAATGATATTTTTCACTGAGTTGTTATATTTTGCTGGATAGATGTTCTTCATGGTTGAGATGGTGCAGACGGTGCAGGTCTCATCCTCACATGCACTCTCACCCAGCAGGGAGTAAAGCTTTCCCCAGTGTATGTGGGTTATTGGTTGTAGGAGGAATATGACTTTATACTTACCTGATTTCTAGCTTGCATTACTACCTTACTGTGTAGGCTACAGTCTATTGCGGGCTTTACCCTGGTGTTGTCGTGCAGGGCAGTGAGGACATCCACTTCTGGGCCTCTCCTTTTGAAGTGTGTCTGTCTGTCTGACTGTGGGAGTTATGAGTGGGCCTCTCGCCACTTCCCCAATGTTCCGTTTACACTACAGGTCAGACTGGGTCTGTGCCCTCAGTGGAGCTTTAAAAGACTGTGGGTATGTCCCGATTCTCCACTCTTTTCTCAGAGTGCACTTGCATATTTCCTGTCATGGATTTAACAATGGTGGAATCTCCCTCCAGCCAATAATTACACTTGCATTGATTTAATGCTTGTAAATCTGTGTTGGAAAGTGTGCAAGTGCACACTTTGGGAGAAGGGTGGAGAATCAGGACTCAGACAGTGAACTACTCATAGGGAGGAATAGGAGGCTGGTGTTGGTGGGGACTGTCTGTTCCAGTCCTGTAGCTATGGCTGCTTCTCCATGGTCATCCTTCCCAAGGCTTGTCCTTCCTCAGGACCGCACCCAAGGCCAGGTGGCCAACGGCATAGAGGAGGAAACAGCTTATTTCCTCTGGGTGTACAACATAACGCTTCTCTCACACCTATTTGTGTTACCCCAACCCTTTTCCTCTCAGATTTTGAGAGGAACACCAAAAGAGGTTGAAGTTTGTGTGATGCATTTGTCTCCATGTGAACTGAAATGGTTGGATGTGAAGCCTCTCTGAGAGAAGCCTACTCCCCAGCGCCCCAGAAGTCTCTCTGAGCCAAAGTGCGGATCCTGATACAATCACATCTCTTATGCTCATTTTAGGCCTTTAATATGCTTCCTTCTCAGAAAACTATTTTTGGAGACAAAATAATCTATTTCCCAAAAATGCAGTCTTATTTTCTTCTCTCGTCTATGTTCACTTGATTGATCTAAAAAGCTGCCATGTAGGCCTAGTTGGACTCAAGTCGTGCCAGGAAGCTTGTTGTGGCTAATTAGCTGTTGGGTCTTGATTTCCTCTGTGTGTTTACAACAGTCTTTGTTCAGCGTAGTCCTATCAGACCTGCCTGTCATTACCCCTGTGTGTGGCTCCACACTCACTGAAGGCTCTTATCAGCAGAACCTCTTGTTGTGTCCACGCCACACAATGGAACAGTGGCACTCCAACAGTCTCCAATCATAGATGGAGAAACCCAGTTAAGTAGAAAAGGCAGGCCGTGAGTGGCTGTAGTAGCCGAGTCTATACATAGAGAGAACAGAGTGGATACTGGTTTCGGATAGTCCTCCTGACAGAAATGATCTGTGGTTTGGTAGGGTGGGGCAAGACCTCCTAAGAACCAACTTTTTGTAAACACAACTCATGCTAGAATGTCCAACTATGCACTGTCTCTTAGCAAGGTATGTATGCAGTGTGTGTGTGTGTGTGTGTGTACATACTTTGAGAAAGGCAGTCATGACAGGTAGAGATCCCTGTGTTAGACCTAATCTGCATAGTTGAACACTGGTGGCTCTACATGGTCCTGCTAGACTAGCCTAGTTCAAGAAAACTGCTGCTTTGAGCCTTACTGCCTGTCTCTCTACCCCCCGTGCTGCAGTAATGGACAGGTCCCTCGGCCCTCCCAGTCCCAGGTCTGGCTGCAACGGAGGAAGTTGTTCCTCGGCTCCAGCCAGGAAAAGGGTCTTGGGGGGGGGAGTTTGTTATTCTTGTTGTCCGATAGCATCTACGTTGTACGTGGGTACCTCTAGGCCCTGCCGATAAGCGGGGTTATTGTGTTACCCAGGCAGGGAGTGAGAAGGTGGGGGGGAGAGGGGGAAGACGAGGGAGGCAGAGAGCCTCGACCAGGTCCCGGGCCGGTGCTGCAGGGGTGCTTGGTGTGCTCACCATCGCCATGGAGATGGGGTGACGAGATGGGCAAGCGTTGACAGCATCAGTCAACCGTACCCCAGGAAGTGGCAGAAATGACAACCAGCGCCCCAGGTGGCCCAGGTGGCTGACGGGATGCCTTCCTATCCCCTGCCAAAAGACAAGCCTCCATCGCTCCCCATCTCCTCCTCCTCCCAGCTGTGCGGATGTTTTTTCTTCTTCTAGCTGGATAAGATTTGCCTTTCTGTTGGATGGAGAGTCTCAGGACATGCCTTTAACTTATTCCCTTAGCGTGCCCACTCAATGGTATGTGTTATGAACACTGAGCAGCAGTTCTTTTTTTTCTAAGAATCTTAAGATTCCATTAACCTCCCCTCTCTCTCTCTTAATGTGTCACATAATATTGAGTTTCTGACTGTGTTTTCCTCCATCTTGACCATAGGCAGAGCCCCTGAAACCAAAACTCTCGGCCTGGAGAAAGTTGGCGTCAAGCTCAACAAAGAGTCGGGGAAAATACTTGTGGCTGCTGATGAATCCACATCTGTGCCGAACATCTACGCTTTCGGCGATATCGGCGAGGTAGGAGTTGATCATGTCCGTCATCCTCTGTGTACCCCCCCAGCCTTACAACACCACCGTGAACCTCTCCAGGAATGTATGAAGGCTGAAATGAGTGGTCCTACCAAGGTGACGCTTTTTACAAGAAACCATTTGGTATGCAAAAAGTTGACGTGATACCCTAGTTCACTGGGCACCATCAAATTTCATCATTTTAGATGTTGCCTATCTTTCCATTTGATATTGAAGCATATGGCTGGAGCTACACAGCAGATGGCGTGGGACAAGGACTCCTCTCAAACTGCTGTGCTGCTCTATCACAATACTCCTTCTACATGTATCAAATATCAGTCCTGTCTTTTTAATGTGGCCAGCTGTGGATTTCCTAACTTCCACAGGCCTCTTCCAGACGGTTCGATTGACACAAGCGTTTGATGAGTCACTCTTAGCCCTGATGCCTGTCATCTTTTCACATACTGGGAGACTTTTTAAAAGGGGGTGGATTGATATTTAAGTCTATGTCCAAACAGAGCACCTTTTTGTGTTGAGACATTGAAGAGCACCTGTGGACTGCCAAGAAATGCATTACTATGACGCAGACCCAAGTGGTGTGTAAACACAGTTACCAAAATACCACCACACACACACACATTCAGACACACACACCTCCAGCGCCAGAGGAGCTGTCTTAGAAAACAGGATGTTCAGCAGCGGTGCTAATCAAACGGGTTGCTCATGACTTAAAGGGATACTTGGGGATTTTGGCAATAAGGCCCTTTATCTACTTCCACGGCGCCTACTAGGTACCATAGACCTCCAGTCATTGCGCTAACGCTAATTAGCATTGGTTTACGAAACTAGACATAAACTGGACACAGAGACATACAAAAAGCTCATCCGACTCTGGGGAAAGTAGATAAAGGGCATCATTGCCAAAATCCCAAAGTATCCCTTTGTCAAGCTTTCAGAAAGAATTCCCCCTGCAGCTCTGCCCCTTCCTGTATTGTTAAGCTGTTGTTGTGAGTAGGCCTTTACACTTGTACCCGTATTCGGGTTGAAAATGGTAGCCTTGGGCACTGTTAAGCTCCTAAATTGGTACGCATTGGCAGTACAGTAACATGCTCTATTCGTCAGCGCTCAGTGTCTCCGCTTCACAGCGCTGTATGGGTTTTGACTGACAGCTGTTAGGAGCATGAGCACCGCGCGCAACAAGAAGTTACCACCATCCCTCCTGCTAATTGGGCAACGTTTGAAAATGTTTTGTTTGAGTGAGGGGAACACTGTAAATTACGAGGACTCAATGTATCTTGAAAGATGACACGTTGAGGATTACAATAAATACCGCTTTGACGTCATACAAGCAAACCAAACACCCTTGAGTCCAAATGTGCAATTCCCCACGAGTGTAAGGAGCTAACAGTCAGTTGGGTCGAGTGGGGAAATTGTTTGAGGATACAAAAGCAATGTTTGTTTTTCAGTGTGCAAGGCAGTTAAGAAACCTTTATTTGTCAATGCCATTGTCGTGGATGTGTGTTCAAGCCAGAGGCTACAGGTTAGTCTACACAGTAACTCACAGGCACAACTGTCCCCTCTCTCTCTCTCTCTCTCTAAATAGCCAAAGGGCCTGTGCTAAGGAGGTGCGCTCTGTGTGTTTGTGTGCAGAGCCTGCATGCATACGTACTTTTGTCGGCTTGCCTCTGTCTGCTTCTCTCTCTGTTTATCTGTCTGTCTCCCCGTTTTCTCATGTCACTCATTAGCGTTGTTCTGTGTTTCCAGGGTCGTCCTGAGTTGACCCCCACAGCCATTAAGGCAGGGAAGCTCCTCGCCCGCAGGCTCGCAGGCCGGACCAATGAGCTAATGAACTACGACAACGTGAGTAGACACACACACACACCAAGCACACACACTACTCCTATGCTTCCCCCCACCCCCCATCTCTCCACAGCTTGTCTGTATGTGGCCTTTGATGTCTTTGCTTTATGCTTTGGTTTTAAGTGTTAAATCAGCTCCACTTCTGTGTATTTTGGGTTTTAATCCCTAGTCGTTGTTTTCCCTGGATTATGCAGCCTGGTCTGATTTATGGGGGTTTTAATGGGACGCACTGCACGTCTTCTGCACCTCTTCCAAATGTTTGTTCCATAACCATTCGTAATGATACTTATTGCTTAAATGCTTATTGTTTGTGCTCTAGTTTTGTCTTTGTTCCTTTTTTGTGGTCTTTTGTAGCATTGTTATATTACCACTTTATTTTACTCCCAATGGTAGGAGATACAGTAGATTAGATTACCACTTTATTTTACTCCCAATGGTGGGAGATGGAGTAGGCGATGTGACCGGCCTGTAGTATGGGTCTGCCTATCTACAGTATCCTGCTATAATATTACTTTGTTTGCCTTGCCTTGTTTCTTGTATCCTTGATTTTCTGTCTGTCCGGTTGCCACCCCACTGGAGAATTGCTGTGTGGCCTGTCTATCCTCATGTAACATGATGTAACAAGACTTTATGTGCCTTCTGATTGGTTGTGTCCCTAGGTCGCCACCACAGTGTTCACCCCTCTGGAGTATGGCTGTGTGGCCTGTCTATCCTCATGTAACATGATGTAACAAGACTTTATATGCCTTCTGATTGGTTGTGTCCCTAGGTCGCCACCACAGTGTTCACCCCTCTGGAGTATGGCTGTGTGGGCCTGTCAGAGGAGGAGGCTGAGAGCAGACATGGGAAGGACTCCATAGAGGTACAGTAGACCTAAACCACTAACATTATAGCTAGCTGATTTTCTAACTGAATGGAGGTCTGCCGAGGTATGCTGGGAAAGGATTGTGACTCCTGGTGTGCCTCTGTCTACTGCTTTATACATTTGTGAAATAGAAAGCGGTGTGATTGCGTGTGTGCATAATTGCGTGCGTGCCTCTCGCTCCGTGTGCCTCTCGCTCCGTGTGTGTGTGTACCGAGTTCCTCTCGCTCCGTGTGTGTGTACAGAGTGCCACTCGCTCCGTGTGTGTGTACAGAGTGCCTCTCGCTCCGTGTGTGTGTACAGAGTGTGTGTGTGTGTGTACAGAGTGCCAGCTGCTAACACCTGCGCCCAGAATGCCCCGGCTCGTTGTAGAGCGAGGTGTAGCGCCGCTGTGTGATTGACAGGTGAGCAGAGGGCCTGATTGACGTGTGTATCAGGTGCTGACAGGCATTGTGTGATCTAAAGCACCGCGGCGGGAGAGGTGCACCACGGGTCCTGACAGCTGCCTGTGTGCATGGCCCGGCCGGCGACTTGTGTCGGCACGTTCGCTGGCTCCATATAAAACACACACCATGAAACCAGGGTCTGAAATGTACCTTTTTTTAAATCGAGCAAAGTGTTGTGAGAACAGTTTTGTAATACCAGATTCATAGTGAACGATCTGAGATCCAGGGCCTACCTTTCACACGAGCAAGTATTGTAAAATACTATATATTTTTGGTGGACTAATGGTCATGTTGTCTATTGTTCTCTGTCTAGGTGTACCATGCCTTCTACAAGCCTCTGGAGTTCACTGTGGCTGAGAGAGATGCCAGCCAGTGTTACATAAAGGTCAGAACAAGCCCTCACAGTAGGGTTGCAAAATTCCCAGGTATTCCAGAAATCCCGGTTGGAGGATTCTCGTATATTCTGCTTATTCCCTCCTGATTCCAGGAGTTTTTCAACCGGGATTTCTGGAAAACCTGTGAATTTTGGCAAAGTTGCAACCTTTACCTCCTTATGTCGCATCTGAAGTGTAGCCTGGAGGTTTAGGGGGTGTAACGTTGCTTCTCTCACCGCCTAAGGTGGTGTGTAAGCGGGGTGGAGACCAGAGAATCCTCGGCCTGCACTTCACTGGCCCCAACGCTGGAGAAGTTACCCAGGGCTTTGCTATGGGCTTCCAGTAAGTCAACCACTCTGCTTGATTGAGTTAGATAGGGATTCAAAGTCGATCATACAGATGTTGTAGGGTTGTGGGTATTTTAAGAAATTGCTCAACTGCTTTTTTTTAAATGATTTTGGCTCTAATGTATAGTTATCATACTAACATATGTTAATCTGTAGATTCATTCATCTAAAATGAATGGATGTCATGTACGTTGTAAACTCTACATATAGCTGAGTATATACGTGACAAGATGAGCCTTTATCAGTGCAGCAGAGATACTACACTAAACAAAAATACAAATGCAACATGTAAAGTGTTGGTCCTGTGTTTCATGAACTGAAATCATTTTCTCTAGCTTATTTCTCTCAAATGTTGTGCACAAATGTGTTTACATCCCCTTTGCCAAAATAATTAATACACCTGACAGGTGTGGCATATTAAGAAGCCGATTAAACAGCATGATCATTACACAGGTGCACTTTGTGCTGGGGACATTTAAAGGCCACTCTAAAATGTGCAGTTTGGTGACACAGCACAATGCCACAGAAGCCCTTTTGTGGGGAATAGCTCATTATGATTGGCTGGGCCTGGCTCTCCAGTGGGTGGGCCTAGGCCCTCCTAGGCCCTCCACACATGGCTGTGCCCCTGCCCAGTCATGTGAAATCCATAAATTTGGGCCTAATGAATTTATTTCCATTGACTGATTTCATTATATGAACTGTAACTCAGTAAAATCTTTGAAATTGTTGCATGTTACGTTTTATATTTTTGTTCACTATATTAAGAGAAACTTAAAGATGGGAGAATGGGTGGTGCCGGTTGTATGAATGAAGTCTCTATGTCTCTGTCTCTCTCCAGGTGTGGGGCCACCCTCACTCACCTGAAGGAGACCGTGGGGATCCACCCCACTTGTGCCGAGGAGCTGACCAAAGTCAATGTCAGTAAGCGCTCTGGGCTGGATGCCACGGTTACCGGCTGCTGAGGTTAAGCACCCCCTTCTCTGAACACACCCGAGCACATGGGAAGGAACCTCTTCGTAGAGACAGGGAATGTGTCCCTAATGTCACCCTCCTCTCTATGTAGTGCACTACTTTCAACCAGGGCCCATAGGGCTCTGGTCAAAAGTAGTGCACTAGAAAGGCAATATGGTCCCATTAGAGACGCATACAGGGAAGTAATTGTAATGCATATACACCCTAGCCACCTCATAACGGTCCATGTAGAAGCACTCTCTCCTTTCCCTGACATCCCAGTTCCACTGGATTTCAGGTCTCCACTCCGTCTTATCATTGCAGGTTCCTCCAGGTCATGACTGCAATGCTATATCTAGGTAAGGCTAGATTTGTGTCAGGTTTGACTAGTGGTCACATTAACCAGGCCATGGTTACCCAATGTAGCCCCTTAATGTATGTAGTATGTCCCCTTCTCCCATTTTGAAGGCCATAAGGAGTTCTAGACCCAGGTTCGTGAAAACGTCCAGACACAAGCAGCATCCTTTAAATAAACTGGCTCATAAATCAGAATTAGGGCCCATTCCAGTTTGTTGAAAATAACTGTATAAGAGAGAGAAAGCCGGGCAACTAATGTTTCTGAAATATATTCAGCAAATATTGTTGTTTCTCCTCCTGTTCTTCCTGTCCATTAGTCTTGAAAGTGACACATGCGTTGCCCGGGTGACACTGATGGATGGGCCAAGGGCCGTCGCCGCGGTGACACCACCCGTTTCCCATGGACACACACAAACAGTCAGCGGGCAGGCTGTCAGTCAGAGGTGCAGAGCAGCACAGGGCCCAGTCTGGGCCAGAGTGCAGAGCCCTTGATTAGGCCTCCACTCATTCCAGCACTCTGCTCCCCTCTCACCTCAACCCCAATGCACAAAGGAATACAGTGGGACTACAATAACAATCTCTGTCAGTCTGTGTGTGGGGACGCCTTGGCCAGCAACCTCTGGCAACCCAATCCCTCTATGAGAGAGATGGAGGGAAAGAAATTGCCTGGGCCACAGTTGTGGCAGTACCAAATGCTGCCTAAAGGTGGCGGTATTGCCCTCTTATTTTCTTCGGAAAACCTGCTAGTAAAGAAATAATAGGGTAGTGAAGTCGGTGTATAATGAATAAGCCCGGGCGCATTCAAGGTGCACATTGGAATCTTTTAATCCTTATTTGAGATGTCTGTTATGGAATGAATGTGGAGACCATGGAGGCATTTGTAGCGCTAACTGATAACATTGTGTATTTACACGGCTGGCAGTTTAGCCCACAAAGTCATCACCCTCTGAGATAAGGCCGATTGTTTATTTCACTTAACTGCCATTATACTATTGTGATTTTTACCAGTCACGTAAATGATGTCGTACTATTTAAGTCTTCAAACATGTCAAGTACACCAGTCCACTCTTCACCCAATCATCCTTTCCTACAAGTCCTGAAAGCAGAGAACTATGCAGTGCTGGACTGAGCTGGACAGGTCATGCAGTCTGAGTGGAGTGGGGAACGGTGGAGCTGAGGGGAGCTAAGAGCAGGGCACTGGGCTGGTTTATTTGTGTTTGAACTCTAATCTGCCATGCCTGATTAATGATCCTGATGAGGGGAGTGACAGTGCACTGCTCAGGATGATGGAGGGAGGGGAGAGAGGAGAGCAACAGCGCTACCAGGTTTATTTGGACCCGGGGTTGAGGCAGGGAGAGCGAGGGATGCAGCCAGACCAGGGGAAGAGGTGGAGGAGGGGGATAGAGAGGTGAAGGAGGAGGTGTAGAAGGAAGGGGCGATTCCTGTGTGCTCCGTTCAGGGACGGGGTGCTGACTGAAGGACCCTGACCCCCCGCTCAGCAGGAACAGCTTGACTCCATCACCCACTACACATGCTGAGGCTGGGACCATCCAACACACACTGCCTGGGTGTATTTAGCCAGGCAAATGAGTATATGCCTCATCTTAACGAGGCACTCAGTCCAGAGAGCAGGCTGCTGCTGCTGGGCTCAAGGCAAAGTTGTTGATCCCATCTAACAGTAAGTTCCTGTATTTTCTGCATGAAGCTGCCCAAACGCACAAGTCAGAATCATATTTATGACAAACATTAATTTGTTATTGTATTGTTTGAAATGTCTCTGTTAATTGTTGTTGATAGACAAAAGTGCCTTGGGCCTAGGGGCTTAAATGGGAGCGCAGAATCAGCCTCAGCCTTGCAGAATGTAATGCTTAGTTCCTCACAGGGGTCAGGGTTCAACTTTCAGGTCGCCAGCTAATGATAACTTGCGCTAAAACCCACATCTGGGGAGGGCATGTCTGATGACACCTGGCGACCAACTTTAGTTACTGTAAATAGAGTAGCCTAATTCACAATGACGCTTTGTATTGCATTATTTATATGTAAAGAAGGAATAAAATATGAGAATGCACTGATGTCTCCCATTAAAATAATGATGTCCTCTGTTTCACCGGGCCTGCCTTTCTGTCTGTGTCTGTTGCATGGGTGTCTCCATGTGTGTGTCTGTGGCTCGATGATTGTTAGTTAGTTAAGCTCTGCGTCGGAGGCTGTGCGGTGTAGTGCAGCCCTGTCACTCAACCCTCTGGACCAACAATGCCACAAATTCCTCTCTGTTTGTTTGGTTAAGGACCGGGCTCTCACAAACCCAGAAACTCCTTGGGATCCCCAAACAGCTTCACCCCTGAACTGAGGCCCGTGTCACTCTGAAATCTGCTGTCAGACCACTAGCAATGAAGATCATTATGTGGCTCGTGAGTAATGGTGAACAGCGAAATGCTTTGTGTTCTTTGTTTCCCTCCAGAAACAGAGGGAACTGGTTGACAACAGGTTAGATTCAGCTTGGTAGCACACTTAGCAGAACATGTAAACATGTCAAGGTGCGTTCAGGGATATTTTCAGTCTTAATCCGGCCCATTGAAGGTTGACCGTCTTAACTCTTGAGTTGTCATTCACAGGGCCATTGTGACTTTAGTCTCTGAGCCCTTACAGTCAACTCTGGGAGCGCAGACATCCACACACACCAATGACACATGTACAGCGACACACACGAAGGGTACGCAAGCCCCACGGCCGGGCCCAAAGCCCTGGGAGGAAGACGCAGGTGAGGAATGAGACAAATTCCTGTCTTGTGTAAACATTTGCATAAAAATTATGCTGGAAACAAAAAAGGCCAAAACAGATGAGGATTATCCCTCAGAAATTAATAGGGGACAATTATTTTTTTTAGGTTACCTTTATTTAACTTGGCAAGTCAGTTAAGAACAAATTCTTATTTACAATGACAACCTACCCCGGCCAAACCCAGACAACGCTTGGCCAATTGTGCGCCATTCTATGGGACTCCCAATTACAGTCGGATGTGATACAGCCTGGATTCGAACCAGGGACTGTAGTGACGCCTCTTGCACTGCTTTAGACCACTGCATCATTCGGGAGCCCAAATGCCTGGACAGGGTGAGGTGCTGCTGGAGGGTGGTACAAGGAAAAGACTTAGACTTGCTTTCGATGAGAATGACAGATCTATAACTCACATTTCTATGTAAATTTGATTAGTTGCCCAGAAAGATACATATTATAGTTTAAAGGAGAATTAGAAGGTGCCCTTAATGGTCATGAGAAGTCGAGGTGAGACTCAAACCGGTGTGTAATATTCTGCACTGTCTGGTCTCCCAAGTTTGAGACATTTAGCTCGAAAACTCCTTGAAGAATGTGTGGTAAGCCTAATGGTGACTGATACAACAAATTGAACATGGGTGATGAACAATGGCTAGTATGAGTATGGTGATAAACTAATGTAATAAATGTACTTTCTGTTAGCTTTACACGGGGATATTTGGTCATATTTAATATGTTGAAAAAATTCAAGAAGGAAAGAAAATATCAGATTGGGGGTGATCTCTGTAGGTCCTCCATGGCTATCAACAGCTGACAGTTTTTAATAAAGTTTGTGTCAGCAGTCTGAATCAAGAGACTTCTCACTTCACTCCCTGGCTGGAATCTCAAGACTGTCTCCTTCAACCATTCACATCAACTGACCCGTTGAATTCCCACGTTGAGTTGCAGTAGGATTGATTTGCACCCGTCTTAGCGATTGCATTAGTTCCCAGTGGGTAGTTCTTGAATTATGGTGGCATTTGCTCATGGCATTTTATTTTTTAACATTTTAAAGCTGGAATTCTTGATGGTGAAATAGCTACGTCCGTTTGCGATATTACCACACAACGATAACAGTGAGCAATGTTTTTTTTTTTTTACCCTCGGATATCATTGCACGTGTGATAGAAGAGCACACAACGTTTTTACCATGCTGTGTGACACTCCTCAGCTCAGCAACATTATAATGGTGGTGGGGGCAGCCCCCTAAGACAGATTCCATCTTTAAATGTATTTAGGTGCACCTTCCCATTCTAATTCAACTAATATGGTAGTTGAATTACTTCTTTTTGAAAGACCATTATGTTAACATTGTGCCACCATTAGGAGTAGTAACACCAATGATGGTAACGCCAATGAAAATGTTTAGGTACTTTTACTGAAATGGAGACCACAAATGATCAAATATAAGCTGTATAGTGATATGATTATTCATTTTGCTTTCAATATTGTTTCCCTTCATTTAAACTGACAAACACCAAGTGAAACTTTGGATTTAGACTCACCAAATTATCAATGGAATCCTCAAATGTACAGTGGTCTCCAAAATTACTGACACCCCTGACTGGCAATGCACAAACAATACTTAAAACAATATAATTTTAGAGAGAAACTCAAAATACCAACATGTGAAAAATACTGTACTTTATTAATGTTTCAACGGAACCCAACAAAATTATTTATTGATTTAATTAAAAATCAATGTCCTCCAAATCAAGTTCACAATTAATGGCACCCTTAAATATTATTGTAAATAACATCTACCAAAATTAAACCAGGAATTAAGTTCCACGTATTTAAGTTTAAGTGTTAAGGAACTATATTGAGCCATTACATCACTTCCTTTTTCACTAGGGTATAAAAATGAGGTAACAGGCATGCAATATCCCTCATCCAACACCATGAAGAAAAGAAAAGGACTGGCTGTTCAAAAGGGGACAGCTGGTCGTAGACCTTCATAAATCTGGTAATGGCTACAAGAAGATCCACAAACGATTGAATATACCACTGAGCACTGTCAGGGCAATTATTAAAACATTCTAAAAGATATGGAACAGTTGAAAACCTCACGGGTAGAGGACACAAATGCATTTTGCCCCCCAGGATAGGGAGGAGGATCGTGAGAGAAGCAACAAAATCCCCAAGACTCACTGTGAAAGAATTGCAGGCCTTGGTGTCGTCTTGGGGTCACCAGGTAAAGAATTGCAGGCCTTGGTGTCGTCTTGGGGTCACCAGGTTTAAAAAAGCACCATCAGATGCCATCTCCACAACCACAGGCTCTTTGGAAGGGTTGCCAGAAGAAAGCCCTTAATGACCCCAAGACACAGACACAAGCGCTTGGAGTTTGCCAAATGTCATTTAAATTATGATTGGAAGAAGGTGCTCCAGTCAGATGAGCATCGGAATGTTTGGGGTCGAAACACAGATGCAAACAAGGAGAGGCACCTCATACTCACGGTGAAATATGGTGGTGGGTCAGTGATGTTTTGGGGCTGTTTTAATTCCAGAGGCCAAGAGGCACTGGTTAAGATTGATGGCATAATGAATTCCACCAAGTACCAGGCAATTTTGGCTGACAATCTGGTTGACTCTGCCAGAAGGCTGGGACTTGGCCGTATGTGGACTTTCCAACAAGACAATGACCCAAAACATACCTCAAGATCCACACAGAAATGGTTCTGTGACAACAAAATCAATGTTCTGCCATCGCCATCTCAGTCGCCGGACCTCAATCCAATCAAAAACCTGTGGGCTGAGTGGAAAAGAGTAGTTGATAAGTGCAAACCCAAGAATGTGAAGGATCTTGAAAGGATCTGCATAGAGGAATGGTCCAAAATCCCTCCAAATGTGTTCCTTAACCTTGTCAAACATTACAGGAAAAGACCATGCTGTTATCCTTGCCAGAGGTGGTGGCACTAAGTACTAAATGAGGAGTGGCAATAATTATGAAACCTTGATTTTGGTGAAATGTATTTTGCATGAAATAATTGTATGATTTTGGTTGGTTCCATTGAAACATTAATATACAGTATTTCTCACATGTTGGTATTTTGAGTTTCTCTCTATAATTATACTGTTTATATTTTTTCAAGGTATTGTTTGTGCATTGCAAGTCAGGGGTGCCAGTAATTTTGGAGCCCACTGTATGGCATTCTTAAAAGGTGTGATTAGCTAATAATTTATTTTTAATATAAACCCTACCCCTGATAAGTTTGCCACTGGAGAAAATGCTAAAGGTATATCTTTGTAATCAGTGATTTTCATGGCAGTAACACAAATGACATAAAACTGAGGGATACACATTATACTAGTAAAAAATATATATATATTAATAGCCTTTGTTTATATTGATATATACTTTTGTTCACTGTCTAGCATTCAAAATAATAGATATCTCTCATTCCCCAAAACTACACCTCTACACATCATCAGCGGGACAAGCCAATTTGCTAGCCCCCAGTAGTTTCTACAATGCGTACAAATATATATTTTGCGGTATAAAGGACTTACATACAGTATGTTAACTTATTAAATAACTTCCAAGTTTTTAATGTCACATGCACAAGTACAGTGAAATGTCTTTCTTGCAAGTTCTAAACCCAAGAATGCAGTAATCAATATCAATGTAGTACTAAAAACAATAAATACAAATAAGAACACGAGAAAGTAAGTAAGCTATATATATAGCGTCAGTTTCAATACCATATTTATAATGTGCAGGGATACTCGAGTGATAGAGGTAGATACTTTTGGTCATGTAGTGTATGTGGTCACCTGCTCGTTGAACATCTCATTCCAAAATCATGGGCATTAATATGGAGTTGGTTCTTCCTTTGCTGCTATAACAGCCTCCACTCTTCTGGCAAGGCTTTCCACTAGATGCTGGAACATTGTTGCGGGGACTTGCTTCCATTCAGCCACAAGAGCATTTGTGAGGTCGGGCACTGAAGTTGGGCGATTAGGACTGGCTCGCAGTCGGTGTTCCAATTCATCCCAAAGGTGTTCGATGGGATTGAGGTCAGGGCTCTGTGCAGGCCAGTCAAGTTCTTCCACACCGATCTCGACAAACCATTTCTGTATGGACCTCGCTTTGTGCATTGGGGCATTGTCACGCTGGGCCTACCCCAAACTTGCCACAAAGTTGGAAGCACAGAATCGTGTAGAATGTAATTGTATGCTGTAGCGTTAAGATTTCCCTTCATTGAAACTAGATTAAACCTAACATAACATAAACCAGATTCCATTATTCCTCCTCCACCAAACTTTACAGTTGGCACTATGCGTTGGGGCAGGTAGCGTTCTCCTGGCATCCACCAAACCCAGATTTGTCCGTCGGACTGCCAGATGGGGATGCATGATTCATCACTCCAGAGAACGTGTTTCCACTGCTCCAGAGTCCAACGGCAGCGAGCTTTACACCACTCCAGCCAACGCTTGGCATTGCGCATGGTGACCTTAGGCTTGTGTGCGGCTGCTCAGCCATGGAAACCTATTTTACGAAGCTCCCGATGAACAGTTCTTGTGCTGACGTTGCTTCCCGGGGCAGTTTGGAACTCTGTAGTGAGTGTTGCAACCGAGGACAGTTGATTTTTACATGCTTCAGCGGTAACGTTCTGTGAGCTTGTAGGGCCATTTCCATTTCACAATAACAGCACTTACAGTTGACCAGGGCAGCTCTTGCGGAGTAGAAATTTTACGAACTGACTTTTTGGAATGGTGGCATCCTATGACGGTGACACGTTGAAAGACACTGAGCTCTTCAGTAAGGTGTTTGTCTATGGAGATTGCATGGCGGTGTGCTCGATTTTATACACATGTACTAGGCTGTTGCCATACCAAGCAGTGATGCAGCCAGTCAAGATGCTCTCAAAGCTCTCAGCTGTATACATTTTTGAGGATTTGAGGACCTATGCCAAACCATTTCAAACTCCTTTTTTTTGTTTTTTTTTGTTTGAATTTTACCCCATTTTCTCCCCAATTTCGTGGTATCCAATTGTTGTAGTAGCTACTATCTTGTCTCATCGCTACAACTCCCGTACGGGCTCGGGAGAGACGAAGGTTGAAAACCAATGTGTCGGAGGGTACACTGTGCACCTGGCAACCTTGGTTAGCGCGCCCTGCGCCCAGCCCGCCACAGGGGTCGCTGGTGCGCGATGAGACAAGGACATCCCTACCGACCAAGCCCTCCCTAACCCGTCGCCCCACGGACCTCCCGGTCGCGGCCGGTTACGACAGAGCCTGGGCGCGAACCCAGGGACTCTGATGGCACAGCTGGCGCTGCAGTACAGCGCCCTTAACCACTGCGCCACCCGGGAGGCCTCAAACTCCTTATTAATGGCACAGACTTGAAGCTCAGTTAAATTAAACTGAACATGTTTTAAAGTGTTTTTACATGGTGCCAAAGTCAAGGGACAGTATTCCCAACGCAATTCAAGAATGACCCCAATAGAAGGCCTCAGCAAAGGGTCATCCGCAAGTCACCTTTTCGTCACCCTGAATCCATCCTCACTCTGTTACAGCTGGGGAAAGACATGGCTTATAACTGAGTCTGAGGTGGAGGGGAAACTGAGTTTGAGCGAACACAGTGGGGTCCTGTCCTGATGGTAGTTCTGCTCTCCTCAGTGGAGGTGAAGGCTGTGACATGGGCTTATCAACATCAGATAAGGACAGAAACACGCTGGAATGGAACTTAATTTATTACACATGGCTTCTTAGGCCATTATCTAAGGAGGAGAAGTGGGTTTCTGTATGAGAGAGAGACACACACAGAGAGACACAGAGAGAGAGATGTACTATGGGCTGAGGTTTCTCTGTCTAAACTGGTTCACCCACCCACCAGCCAGCCACCACAACCCTACGTAGGCCACCAGCGCCTCTGGCCATTTTTCCGGCTTTGACTTCCAGATGTCAATAAAATATGTAATTATAATCACCTACCTCAACTCCTAAATCATCTAGTCAGGTCTGGCCACACAAGAACCTTCCTTATTACTGGTGGTGTAAAGTACTTAAGTAAAAATGCTTTAAAGTACCATAAGTTGTTTTTTGGGGTGTCTGTACTTTACTATTTATATTTTTGACAACTTTTACTCTTATTTCACTTCATTCCTAAAGACAATAATGTACTTTTTGCTCCATACATTTTCCTTGACACCCAAAATTACTCGTTATATTCACACACTTATCAAGAGAACATTCCTGGTCTTCCTTACTGCCTCTGATTTGGCGGACTCACTAAACACTCATGCTTTGCTTGTAAATGATGTGTCTGCCCCTATGCCCCTAACCCTAACCCTTTCTGTAAAGAGTAAAAAAAGAAAGAAAATGGTGCCGTCTGTTTTGCTTAATATAAGGCAGGGTTCCCCATGTTTTTTGAGCATTGTTTGTATTTTTTATTGTTGGACATAAGACATTAAAAACACAAACAAATCCACTCCAAGTGATTTTAATTTAGGAAATCCAAAAGTATTTCCACGCATAATAGAGATATACACTGACTATACAAAACATTAGGAACACCTGCTCTTTCCATGGCTCCTCGAGTACCGCATTCAACTGAAATGTGTCTTCCGCATTTAACCCAGAGGTGCGGAGGGCTGCCTTAATCAACCACGTCTTCGGCTCACGGGGATGGGAGGAGACATGTTAACAAAGGATTTTAAAGTCTTGAGACAGGGATTATGTATGTGTGTAATTGAGGGTGAGTAGGCAAGACAAAAGATTTAAGTACCTTTGAACGTTGTATACGGTAGTAGGTGCCAGGCGCACCGTGTCAAGAACTGCAACGCTCTGGGTTTTTCACACCATTTCACAAGAATGGTCCACCACCCAAAGGACATGCAGCCAACTTGACACAACTGAGGGAAGCATTGGAGCCAATATGGGTCAACATCCCTGTGGAAAGATTTTGACACCTTGTAGAGTCCGTGCCCTGATGAATTGAGGCTGTTCTGAGGGGGAAAAGTGTGCATCTCAACATTAGGAAGGTGTTCCTAATGTTTTGTACCCTCAGTGTACGAGATAGTATACAAATGTAAGCAAGGTTTGAAATAATGTTTTAGTCAAATATTATATCTGTTTAGACTTCTTGCGTTATGTTTGCAGTCTTCAAATGACTTGCAACTATGTTACGGCCCCCTGCTCATCGCTCAAGAAAAAATTGGCACATGACTGAATCTAGATGATGATCTCTGATATTTGAACTGATTTATACTTTTACTTTTGATGCGTAAGTATATTTTTTAGCAATCACATTTACTTTTGATACTGAAGCATATTTAAAACCAAGTAATATTTTCCTGGGTGACTTTTACTTGTCATTTTCTATTAAGGTATCTTTACTCAATTATGACAATGGCCTTGGTATAGTGTTATTTTTATTTTTTGTTGACAACCTGGTTGATTAACAATATTGGGTTGTTAACACGTTTTGTTTTTTATATAAATAAATGTGGGACACAAAAAAGGCAGTGTAGAGCAACATTGCACATCATGCATCGCTCTAATAACTTTTGAAAGATTGTTTCCGAAGTTTGCCTCCTCTAAATGAATATCGCACAAAAATGTGTTTTCCTACGAATTAAGCCACACAAAAATGCATAAAATACTTTTTGTACATATTTGCACTAATTGAGTGTGAGATGGTGTTGATGAGAGAGATTTTCACTGACCACTTTTGGCTCGTGAGCCTACTTTCAGAACTACTGGCTAAAAAGTATACAAAAGAACCGGAAAATCCCTTTAAAATTGTCTCAATCATTTGAAATGATATTATACTGTATAGTAATTTTGTGTATAGCCTCTATGCCAAAGTATTCACAGATGGATATTAGTATTCAGAGATATCTTAAAACTCCAAATAAGCATCAAGCTGATTACAAGCTTGTTATAAGGTCCCAGCTTCCTATAACCATTAAGGGAAAAGGAAAAGCATCAGCAGTGTAATGTCCAGATGACAATTTCCTTCCAAATGTATCACTTCTGCATGCGTTTGCCCTGGGGCCCTTGTGTTATCAAATTGACACAGATAGCCATAAATCAAAGACTTATCTTCTCCCGCCATGACACTATAACCCCACTTTACAGCCAAAACATTAGCTTGGGGTTTAGCTGGGAGGTGGGGGGGATAGCTTGACTGGCAGAACCAAAAGATTACATTCTCCTCTGACTGTCCTGTCGCTCCTACCACAGACAGAAAAAGACAGAGTTGCAGAGATGGGCTCGTTGTGCAACACTGACAGATTGCATGCTGGGATAGCCCCGGGGTGCCTGTCGTTTGCAGTCCTGATTTATGCCCTCTTTCCTGTTTAGCCAGCTCAAGTTATGCCTGTCTGTGTGTATGTGGTGCGACTGCCTGCCAGCATATAAATGAAAACCACACACACGCACACTGCCATGCACTAATTCGTTTCTGTTCTGGTACTCACCAGTACTCTTTTATCTCTGGCATTTTGTTTGTCGTAATGATCTTGTGAGAGATGGCTGGCATGTTCTGGATGTATGTGTGTGTCTGCTATAACACTCCCTGTAGATATACAGTCAGCTCCAAAAGTATTGGGACAGTGGATTTTTGTTGTTGTTTTGGCTCTGTACTCCAGCACTTTGGATTTGAGATTTAATTTGAGGTTATTTTCATCCATATCTGGCGAACCGTTTAGAAATTACAGCACTTTTTTTGTTCTGTCTGGTCTGGTCTGGTCTGGTCTGGTCTGGTCTGGTCTGGTCTGGTCTGGTCTTGTCTTGTCTTTGGAACAAATTAATTGTGAGTAATGATAATAAGTGAGAAAGTTACAGATGCACAAATATCATACCCCCCAAGACATGCCACCCTCTCACCATTACAATTGTATTTATTTAACCAGGAAAAGCCCATTGAGACCCATAGTCTCTTTTTCAAGGGAAGGCAGCAACAATCAATACATTACAGAATTAAAACATGCAACAATATAACAACATGATCCAGCTTTAAAAAAGCATTTACACTCCTCTGTAACAGAGTCTCCCATCAATATTTTAAGTGAATTCAGTGGCACTAACATATCTAGATGAAGCATGGATTGTAGATTATTCCATGTGTCTGGGGCACAAGAAGAGAAGGTAGACTTGTCTAATGCTGTGAATGTCCTGGGGACTTTAAGTAGCAACCACCTAGCAGACCGGGTATGGCAACTGCTGGTCGTGAAGTAGACTACAGAGGTAAAGAGGGAGTTTTGTAGATGAACACATACATTTGTATCTTTCTGCGCAGATAAATTGAGGTCCAACCCACCATTTGGTACAATGTACAATGGTAGGTGAGTGACTTTGCAGTTGTAATAAAGCGCAAGGATGCATGATAAACAGAGTCCAGTCTCTGTAAGACGGAGGAGGCTGCATGCATATACAACAAGTCACCATAATCAATTACAGAGAGAAAAATGGCCTGAACACGCTTCTTTCTAGTCATTAGCGGGAAGCAAGCCTTATTACGAAAATAAAAACCCAATTTCAATTGAAGCTTTGTCACAAGATTATCCACATGGACAACTTGTCATCCAACCAAACACCTAGGTATTTGTAGGATGACACTTTTTCAATGGACAAGCCACCAGATGTGACAATGCAAAATTTCTCAGGCAGAGTTCTAGCTCTGGTAAAGGTCATGAATTTATTTCTTTGTACATTCAAGACTAGTTTGAGACCATAAAGGGAGGCCTGCAGTGACAGAAAAGCAGTCTGGAGCTCTTCAACAGCCTGAACCAGAGAAGGAGCACATGAATATATGGCTGTATCATCTGCATATAGATGTAACTTTGCAGGTTGCATCCCATAACGGGAGGTTAACTTTCTCATTCATGATTCATTCAGGACTATCCGTAATCATGGTATCATCCACATTAATGTAGACATTTTTAGAAACAACAAAAGTGACTCCAAAATGACACAATACATTATTTACCATTCATTTCTATTGGGCACAAAATAATCTTAAACACAACCAAAACAAACAGCAAATGCATCCAACAAGTTTGTAGAGTCACAAGCTTGATGTAATGATTGCGTGCTGGGAATATGGGACCAAATACTTCACGTTTGACTACTTTAATACACATAGAAGTGAATTTGTACCAATACGTTTGGTCTCCTAAAATGTGGTGGACTATGTACAAAAAGTGCTGTAGTTCACCCGATGGATGGAAAATACCCTCAAAATAAAGCTGACAGTCTGCACTTTAAACTCCATAGTCATTGTCTTTCAAATACAAAGTGCTGAGTACAGAGCCAAAACAACATAATTGCCACTGTCACAGTACTTTAGGAGCTCGCTGTTGTAGAACCCGAGAGAAGAGCATTCCAAATGTATACCTCTGTGCACATGAAATGACTCCCACTGTTTTAACATGACAGTTCTATAAACGGGACGTCAGTCTCACGGCCGGGCAGCAAATCTCAGGATCAATGCACATAGGCCAGTGTATATATATATATAACTACAGTAATTTGTGTATGTAATGTAGCCCTTTGGCCCTGTGTCATACGTTATGACAAATGAGCTCAGTGCCAGAGTATAGGCAAGGTGATCATTATGTGGAGGCCTATACTGTTGGAACAGTATCCTGTTGTGTTAGGCACTCACCTTTTAGCCAGTGACAAAATAGCTCCCCGTCCCTGCCCCTGCCACTTCCACTGGCTGGGATGGGAAAGTCAAGAGGACATGAACTTGGGGAGAAATCCCAACTTTCCCTGTAAATATGGAGGAGTTCCAGGAGCAGGGTATGTATCCTTTCCCTGCTGTGGCTGACTCTTGCAGTAAGTGACCATGAGGAACAGACAGGGCTGCACCATCCGCGCCAGCAGGAGGGGGGAGTTTCACAAAGCCCTGATAAGAATATTAACTTCAGACACTGTGTGCTCCCCCTCCTCTCGACCAGTCCAGGGGAGGATGTCTTGATGGTGGTGTTGCTGATTATGACAGTGCATCTGCTATGTTCTGTTGTGCTCTCCCGATGCAGGCTGAGCAGGCCAGGGTCTTCATTAAAAGTGTGTTAGGTTGCCTCCCCTGGGCTCCGGCCTCACCCATCTCTCCTCACCTTCCCTGGCCTGAGATCTCTCCGCTCGCACCCCAAGCCAACAGCCCACCTCATTTCATCACTGACGTCCAACAAAAACAGCAGGACCTGGGAGAACCCATGGATCACATTTTCCATAATACCTGGTTGTGCACATTTACCCCAAACCTCCCACACACACACACACACTATTATTCTCTCCCTCTCGTTCTCACACTCACACACACTAGATTTTCTTACAGAACAAAACTCCAGCATCATGTAAGATTTGTATTGTTTTAATGTAATGAAAAATCATTGTTACGCTTCAAATTGTCCAATTAACCTATACAGACATCTGTGCTTGGTATGAGAGCCCATCCTTGAACAGTATTAATCATTGGATTCACCAGGATGTTGAATGCTTAACTTCAAACTTTAGTCTTCCAATATACATTTTGGTGAGACTGGACTGTGGCCCATTGGTCAAAATCCTCTGTAAGAGTCACTGCCTAGAGTCGACTTCAGACTTAACCACATCCACTGGATACATGATGGACAAAAACCTCAAAGTACATTGTTTATTATTCCCGTGTGAGAATTTATTGAGCGCAGTGCAAGGTGATGACTTATAGTGGCAAGTGTTTGTAGGTGTTTTGAAGGTCTGTAGACAGTAGATACAGGTGGTCTCCACAGCACTCTCCACATTATCCTAATACCTCTACTCCTCTTCTTCGGGTATTTCCAACACTAAGTTTACCTGACAAAATTAATACCTAAAAGAAAATGGCGAATTCTTGAGGATTAGCTGGATATAAGGATGAACAACTACATTTCCTGGTAGTTGTAATGGATAGCTCATGCTGTGGTGACTGTTGAAAGGCTTTGCCAGTTCCCACAGCCATGCAGATGTGGCCCTGGCTGGCTGCAGTTCTGTGAGAGTCTGCTCCACTGTCATTAAGGGCTCTGAACCAAAGGAAAGACAGCATGGCACAGCATGGTAAACCGGGTTAGACGGCATGGTAGACAGGGTTAGACGGCATGGTAGACAGGGTTAGACGGCATGGCACAGCATGGTAAACCGGGTTAGACGGCATGGTAGACAGGGTTAGACGGCATGGTAGACAGGGTTAGACGGCATGGTAGACAGGGTTAGACGGCATGGTAGACAGGGTTAGACGGCATGGTAGACAGGGTTAGACGGCATGGTAGACAGGGTTAGACGGCATGGCACAGCATGGTAAACAGGGTTAGACGGCATGGTAGACAGGGTTAGACAGCATGATGCAGCATGGTAAACAGGGTTAGACGGCATGGTAGACAGAGTCAGACGGCATGGTAGACAGGGTTAGACGGCATGGTAGACAGGGTCAGACGGCATGGCACAGCATGGTAAACCGGGTTAGACGGCATGGTAGACAGGGTTAGACAGCATGATGCAGGTAGTAAGGGTTAGACGGCATGGTAGACAGGGTCAGACGGCATGGTAGACAGGGTTAGACGGCATGGTAGACAGAGTCAGACGGCATGGCACAGCATGGTAAACCGGGTTAGACGGCATGGCACAGCATGGTAAACCGGGTTAGACGGCATGGTAGACAAGGTTAGACAGCATGATGCAGCATGGTAAACCGGGTTAGACGGCATGGTAGACAGAGTCAGACGGCATGGTAGACAGGGTTAGACGGCATGGTAGACAGAGTCAGACGGCATGGCACAGCATGGTAGACAGAGTCAGACGGCATGGTAGACAGGGTTAGACGGCATGGTAGACAGGGTTAGATGGCATGGTAGACAGGGTTAGACAGCATGGTAGACAAGGTTAGACAGCATGGCACAGCATGGTAAACCGGGTTAGACGGCATGGTAGACAGGGTTAGACGGCATGGTAGACAGGGTTAGACGGCATGGTAGACAGGGTTAGACAGCATGATGCAGCATGGTAAACCGGGTTAGACGGCATGGTAGACAGTCAGACGGCATGGTAGACAGAGTCAGACGGCATGGTAGACAGAGTCAGACGGCATGGTAGACAGAGTTAGACGGCATGATGCAGCATGGTAGACAGAGTTAGACAGCATGGTAGACAGAGTTAGACAGCATGGTGCAGCATGGTAGACAGAGTTAGACAGCATGGTGTAGCATGGTAGACAGGGTTAGACAGCATGTTGCAGCATGGTAGACAGAGTTAGACAGCATGGTGCAGCATGGTAGACAGGGTTAGACTGCATGATGCAGCGTGGTAGACAGGGTTAGACAGAATGGTAGACAGGATTAGACAGCATGATGCAGCATGGCAGACAGTGTTAGACAGCATGATGCATAATGGTAGACAGGGTTAGACAGCATGATGCAACATGGCAGACAGTGTTAGACAGCATGATGCAGCATGGCAGACAGTGTTAGACAGCATGGTGCAGCATGGTAGACAGAGTTAGACAGAATGATGCAGGGTTAGACAGCATGGTTGCAGCATGGTAGACAGAGTTAGACAGCATGGTGCAGCATGGCAGACAGGGTTAGACAGCATGATGCATAATGGTAGACAGGGTTAGACAGCATGATGCAACATGGCAGACAGTGTTAGACAGCATGATGCAGCATGGCAGACAGTGTTAGACAGCATGGCGCGGCATGGTAGACAGAGTTAGACAGAATGGTAGACAGGGTTAGACAGCATGGTGTAGCATGGTAGACAGAGTTAGACAGCATGGTGCAGCATGGTAGACAGGGTTAGACAGCATGATGCAGCATGGCAGACAGTGTTAGACAACATGATGCAGCATGGTGCGGGATGGTAGACGGAGATCTAGACAGACAGTGTCTGATGGATCACTAAGGGTTGTTGCTTTTAGCTGTGTTATCTAAAAGAAATGGCTCAATTGCCTTGTTCTTGGGTCATATACTTGGTTTTAAGTTTCTTTGCTGTCAACAAGAATATATAATTTAGTTGAATAATAACAGATATTAGGCACAACACAAAGCAATAAACATGTGTTCTATAGATTTGATGTTAATGTTCCAGTTTCCACTGTATGTATCCATTACTCTATGGTATGTATCCATTACTGTATGGTATTTATCCATTACTGTATGGTATGTATCCATTACTGTATGGTATGTATTCATTACTGTATGGTATGTATTCATCACTGTATGGTATGTATTCATTACTGTATGGTATGTATCCATTACTGTATGGTATGTATTCATTACTGTATGGTATGTATTCATTACTGTATGGTATGTATTCATTACTGTATGGTATTTATCCATTACTGTATGGTATGTATCCATTACTGTATGGTATGTATCCATTACTGTATGGTATGTATCCATTACTGTATGGTATGTATCCATTACTGTATGGTATGTATTCATTACTGTATGGTATGTATTCATTACTGTATGTATCCATTACTGTATGGTATGTATTCATTACTGTATGGTATGTATTCATTACTGTATGGTATGTATTCATTACTGTATGGTATGTATTCATTACTCTATGGTATGTATCCATTACTGTATGGTATGTATCCATTACTGTATGGTATTTATCCATTACTGAATGTATCCATTACTGTATGGTATGTATTCATTACTCTATGGTATGTATTCATTACTCTATGGTAATTATTCATTACTGTATGGTATGTATTCATCACTGTATGGTATGTATCCATTACTGTATGGCATGTATCCATTACTGTATGGTATGTATCCATTACTGAATGTATCCATTACTGTATGGTATGTATTCATTACTCTATGGTATGTATTCATTACTCTATGGTATTATTCATTACTGTATGGTATGTATTCATTACTGTATGGTATGTATCCATGACTGTATGGTATGTATTCATTACTGTATGGTATGTATTCATTACTGTATGGTATGTATCCATTACTGTATGGTATGTATTCATTACTGTATGGTATTTATCCATTACTCTATGGTATGTATTCATTACTGTATGGTATTTATCCATTACCGTATGGTATGTATTCATTACTGTATGGTATGTATTCATTACTCTGTATGGTATTTATCCATTACTGAATGTATCCATTACTGTATGGTATGTATTCATTACTCTATGGTATGTATTCATTACTGTATGGTATGTATCCATTACTGAATGTATCCATTACTGTATGGTATGTATTCATTACTCTATGGTATGTATTCATTACTCTATGGTATGTATTCATTACTCTATGGTATGTATTCATTACTGTATGGTATGTATCCATTACTGTATGGTATGTATTCATTACTGTATGGTATGTATTCATTACTGTATGGTATGTATCCATGGCTGTATGGTATGTATTCATTACTGTATGGTATGTATTCATTACTGTATGGTATGTATCCATTACTGTATGGTATGTATTCATTACTGTATGGTATGTATTCATTACTGTATGGTATGTATTAATTACTGTATGGTATGTATCCATTACTGTATGGTATTTATCCATTACTGAATGTATCCATTACTGTATGGTATGTATCCATTACTGTATGGTATGTATTCATTACTGTATGGTATGTATCCATTACTGTATGGTATTTATCCATTACTCTATGGTATGTATTCATTACTGTATGGTATGTATTCATTACTGTATGGTATGTATCCATCACTGTATGGTATGTATCCATTACTGTATGGTATGTATTCATTACTGTTTGGTATGTATTCATTACTGTATGGTATGTATTCATTACTGTATGGTATGTATTCATTACTGTATGGTATGTATCCATTACTGAATGTATCCATTACTGTATGGTATGTATTCATTACTGTATGGTATGTATTCATTACTGTATGGTATGTATCCATTACTGAATGTATCCATTACTGTATGGTATGTATTCATTACTCTATGGTATGTATTCATTACTCTATGGTATGTATTCATTACTCTATGGTATGTATTCATTACTGTATGGTATGTATTCATTACTGTATGGTATGTATCCATTACTGTATGGCATGTATCCATTACTGTATGGTATTTATCCATTACTCTATGGTATGTATCCATTACTGTATGGTATTTATCCATTACTGAATGTATCCATTACTCTATGGTATGTATTCATTACTCTATGGTATGTATTCATTACTCTGTGGTATGTATTCATTACTCTATGGTATGTATCCATTACTGAATGTATCCATTACTGTATGGTATTTATCCATTACTGTATGGTATTTATCCATTACTGAATGTATCCATTACTGTATGGTATGTATCCATTACTGTATGGTATGTATCCATTACTGAATGTATCCATTACTGTATGGTATGTATTCATTACTGTATGGTATGTATTCATTACTCTATGGTATGTATTCATTACTCTATGGTATGTATTTATTACTCTATGGTATGTATCCATTACTGTATGGTATGTATCCATTACTGTATGGTATTTATCCATTACTGAATGTATCCATTACTGTATGGTATGTATTCATTACTGTATGGTATGTATTCATTACTGTATGGTATGTATTCATTACTGTATGGCATGTATCCATTACTGTATGGTATTTATTCATTACTGTATGGTATGTATCCATTACTGTATGGTATTTATCCATTACTGAATGTATCCATTACTGTATGGTATGTATTCATTACTGTATGGTATGTATTCATTACTGTATGTATTCATTACTGTATGGTATGTATCCATTACTGTATGGTATGTATTCATTACTGTTTGGTATGTATTCATTACTGTATGGTATGTATCCATTACTGTATGGTATGTATCCATTACTGAATGTATCCATTACTGTATGGTATGTATTCATTACTGTATGGTATGTATTCATTACTGTATGGTATGTATCCATTACTGAATGTATCCATTACTGTATGGTATGTATTCATTACTCTATGGTATGTATTCATTACTCTATGGTATGTATTCATTACTCTATGGTATGTATTCATTACTGTATGGTATGTATTCATTACTGTATGGTATGTATCCATTACTGTATATGAATCCATTACTGTATGGTATTTATCCATTACTGTATGGTATGTATCCATTACTGTATGGTATTTATCCATTACTGAATGTATCCATTACTGTATGGTATGTATTCATTACTCTATGGTATGTATTCATTACTCTATGGTATGTATTCATTACTGTATGGTATGTATTCATTACTGTATGGTATGTATTCATTATCTATGGTATGTATCCATTACTGAATGTATCCATTACTGTATGGTATTTATCCATTACTGTATGGTATATCCATTACTGAATGTATCCATTACTGTATGGTATGTATCCATTACTGAATGTATCCATTACTGTATGGTATGTATTCATTACTGTATGGTATGTATTCATTACTCTATGGTATGTGTTCATTACTCTATGGTATGTATTTATTACTCTATGGTATGTATCCATTACTGTATGGTATGTATCCATTACTGTATGGTATTTATCCATTACTGAATGTATCCATTACTGTATGGTATGTATTCATTACTCTATGGTATGTATTCATTACTCTATGGTATGTATTCATTACTCTATGGTATGTATCCATTACTGTATGGTATTTATCCATTACTGTATGGTATGTATCCATTACTGTATGGTATTTATCCATTACTGAATGTATCCATTACTGTATGGTATGTATTCATTACTCTATGGTATGTATTCATTACTCTATGGTATGTATTCATTACTCTATGGTATGTATTCATTACTCTGTGGTATGTATTCATTACTCTATGGTATGTATCCATTACTGAATGTATCCATTACTGTATGGTATGTATCCATTACTGTATGGTATGTATTCATTACTCTATGGTATGTATTCATTACTCTATGGTATGTATTCATTACTCTATGGTATGTATTCATTACTGTATGGTATGTATTCATTACTGTATGGTATGTATCCATTACTGTATGGCATGTATCCATTACTGTATGGTATTTATCCATTACTCTATGGTATGTATTCATTACTGTATGGTATGTATCCATTACTGTATGGTATGTATTCATTACTGTATGGTATGTATTCATTACTGTATGGTATGTATCCATTGCTGTATGGTATTTATCCATTACTCTATGGTATGTATTCATTACTGTATGGTATTTATCCATTACTGTATGGTATGTATTCATTACTCTATGGTATGTATTCATTACTGTATGGTATGTATTCATTACTGTATGGTATGTATCCATTACTGAATGTATCCATTACTGTATGGTATGTATTCATTACTCTATGGTATGTATTCATTACTCTATGGTATGTATTCATTACTCTATGGTATGTATTCATTACTCTATGGTATGTATTCATTACTGTATGGTATGTATTCATTACTGTATGGTATGTATTCATTACTGTATGGCATGTATCCATTACTGTATGGTATTTATCCATTACTCTATGGTATGTATTCATTACTCTATGGTATGTATTCATTACTGTATGGTATGTATCCATTACTGTATGGTATGTATTCATTACTGTATGGTATGTATCCATTACTGTATGGTATGTATCCATTACTGTATGGTATGTATTCATTACTGTATGGTATGTATCCATTACTGTATGGTATTTATCCATTACTCTATGGTATGTATTCATTACTGTATGGTATGTATCCATTACTGTATGGTATGTATTCATTACTGTATGGTATGTATTCATTACTCTATGGTATGTATCCATTACTGTATGGTATGTATCCATTACTGTATGGTATTTATCCATTACTGAATGTATCCATTACTGTATGGTATGTATTCATTACTGTATGGTATGTATTCATTACTGTATGGTATGTATTCATTACTGTATGGTATGTATCCATTACTGAATGTATCCATTACTGTATGGTATGTATCCATTACTGAATGTATCCATTACTGTATGGTATGTATCCATTACTCTATGGTATGTATTCATTACTCTATGGTATGTATTCATTACTGTATAGTATGTATCCATTACTGTATGGTATGTATTCATTACTGTATGGTATGTATTCATTACTGTATGGCATGTATCCATTACTGTATGGTATGTATTCATTACTCTATGGTATGTATTCATTACTGTATGGTATGTATCCATTACTGAATGTATCCATTACTGTATGGTATGTATTCATTACTCTATGGTATGTATTCATTACTGTATGGTATGTATCCATTACTGAATGTATCCATCACTGTATGGTATGTATTCATTACTCTATGGTATGTATTCATTACTCTATGGTATGTATTCATTACTCTATGGTATGTATTCATTACTGTATGGTATGTATCCATTACTGTATGGTATGTATTCATTACTGTATGGTATGTATTCATTACTGTATGGCATGTATCCATTACTGTATGGTATGTATTCATTACTGTATGGTATTTATCCATTACTCTATGGTATGTATTCATTACTGTATGGTATGTATTCATTACTGTATGGTATGTATCCATTACTGTATGGTATGTATCCATTACTGTATGGTATTTATCCATTACTGAATGTATCCATTACTGTATGGTATGTATTCATTTACTGTATGGTATGTATTCATTACTGTATGGTATGTATCCATTACTGAATGTATCCATTACTGTATGGTATGTATTCATTACTCTATGGTATGTATTCATTACTCTATGGTATGTATTCATTAATGTATGGTATGTATTCATTACTGTATGGTATGTATTCATTACTGTATGGTATGTATCCATTACTGTATGGTATGTATCCATTACTGTATGGTATGTATCCATTACTGTATGGTATGTATTCATTACTGTATGGTATGTATTCATTACTGTATGGTATGTATTCATTACTGTATGGTATGTATTCATTACTGTATGGTATGTATCCATTACTGTATGGTATGTATCCATTACTGTATGGTATGTATCCATTACTGAATGTATCCATTACTGTATGGTATGTATTCATTACTCTATGGTATGTATTCATTACTGTATGGTATGTATCCATTACTGAATGTATCCATTACTGTATGGTATGTATTCATTACTCTATGGTATGTATTCATTACTCTATGGTATGTATTCATTACTGTATGGTATGTATCCATTACTGTATGGTATGTATTCATTACTGTATGGTATGTATTCATTACTGTATGGCATGTATCCATTACTGTATGGCATGTATCCATTACTGTATGGTATTTATCCATTACTCTATGGTATGTATTCATTACTGTATGGTATGTATTCATTACTGTATGGTATGTATCCATTACTGTATGGTATGTATCCATTACTGTATGGTATTTATCCATTACTCTATGGTATGTATTCATTACTGTATGGTATTTATCCATTACTGTATGGTATGTATTCATTACTGTATGGTATGTATTCATTACTCTATGCTATGTATCCATTACTGTATGGTATGTATCCATTACTGTATGGTATGTATCCATTACTGTATGGTATTTATCCATTACTGAATGTATTCATTACTATATGGTATGTATTCATTACTGTATGGTATGTATCCATTACTGTATGGTATGTATCCATTACTGAATGTATCCATTACTGTATGGTATGTATTCATTACTCTATGGTATGTATTCATTACTGTATGGTATGTATGCATTACTATATGGTATGTATCCATTACTGAATGTATCCATTACTGTATGGTATGTATTCATTACTCTATGGTATGTATTCATTACTCTATGGTATGTATTCATTACTCTATGGTATGTATTCATTACTGTATGGTATGTATCCATTACTGTATGGTATGTATTCATTACTGTATGGTATGTATTCATTACTGTATGGTATGTATCCATTACTGTATGGTATTTATCCATTACTCTATGGTATGTATTCATTACTGTATGGTATTTATCCATTACTGTATGGTATGTATTCATTACTGTATGGTATGTATTCATTAGTCTATGCTATGTATCCATTACTGTATGGTATGTTTCCATTACTGTATGGTATGTATCCATTACTGTATGGTATTTATCCATTACTGAATGTATCCATTACTGTATGGTATGTATTCATTACTCTATGGTATGTATTCATTACTCTATGGTATGTATTCATTACTCTATGGTATGTATTCATTACTCTGTGGTATGTATTCATTACTCTATGGTATGTATCCATTACTGAATGTATCCATTACTGTATGGTATTTATCCATTACTGTATGGTATTTATCCATTACTGAATGTATCCATTACTGTATGGTATGTATCCATTACTGTATGGTATGTATCCATTACTGTATGGTATGTATCCATTACTGTATGGTATTTATCCATTACTGAATGTATCCATTACTGTATGGTATGTATTCATTACTGTATGGTATGTATTCATTACTGTATGGTATGTATTCATTACTGTATGGCATGTATCCATTACTGTATGGTATTTATCCATTACTCTATGGTATGTATTCATTACTGTATGGTATGTATCCATTACTGTATGGTATGTATCCATTACTGTATGGTATTTATCCATTACTGTATGGTATTTATCCATTACTGTATGGTATGTATTCATTACTGTATGGTATGTATCCATTACTGTATGGTATGTATCCATTACTGAATGTATCCATTACTGTATGGTATGTATTCATTACTCTATGGTATGTATTCATTAATGTATGGTATGTATTCATTACTGTATGGTATGTATCCATTACTGAATGTATCCATTACTGTATGGTATGTATTCATTACTCTATGGTATGTATTCATTACTCTATGGTATGTATTCATTACTGTATGGTATGTATCCATTACTGTATGGTATGTATTCATTACTGTATGGTATGTATTCATTACTGTATGGCATGTATCCATTACTGTATGGTATTTATCCATTACTCTATGGTATGTATTCATTACTGTATGGTATGTATTCATTACTGTATGGTATGTATTCATTACTGTATGGTATGTATCCATTACTGTATGGTATGTATCCATTACTGTATGGTATTTATCCATTACTCTATGGTATGTATTCATTACTGTATGGTATTTATCCATTACTGTATGGTATGTATTCATTACTGTATGGTATGTATTCATTACTCTATGCTATGTATCCATTACTGTATGGTATGTTTCCATTACTGTATGGTATGTATCCATTACTGTATGGTATTTATCCATTACTGAATGTATCCATTACTGTATAGTATGTATTCATTACTCTATGGTATGTATTCATTACTCTATGGTATGTATTCATTACTGTATGGTATGTATTCATTACTGTATGGTATGTATCCATTACTGAATGTATCCATTACCGTATGGTATGTATTCATTACTCTATGGTATGTATTCATTACTCTATGGTATGTATTCATTACTCTATGGTATGTATTCATTACTGTATGGTATGTATCCATTACTGTATGGTATGTATTCATTACTGTATGGTATGTATCCATTACTGTATGGTATGTATTCATTACTGTATGGTATGTATTCATTACTGTATGGCATGTATCCATTACTGTATGGTATTTATCCATTACTCTATGGTATGTATTCATTACTGTATGGTATGTATTCATTACTGTATGGTATGTATCCATTACTGTATGGTATTTATCCATTACTCTATGGTATGTATTCATTACTGTATGGTATTTATCCATTACTGTATGGTATGTATTCATTACTGTATGGTATGTATTCATTACTCTATGCTATGTATCCATTACTGTATGGTATGTATCCATTACTGTATGGTATGTATCCATTACTGTATGGTATGTATTCATTACTGTATGGTATGTATTCATTACTCTATGCTATGTATCCATTACTGTATGGTATGTATCCATTACTGTATGGTATGTATCCATTACTGTATGGTATTTATCCATTACTGAATGTATCCATTACTGTATGGTATGTATGCATTACTCTATGGTATGTATTCATTACTCTATGGTATGTATTCATTACTCTATGGTATGTATTCATTACTCTGTGGTATGTATTCATTACTCTATGGTATGTATCCATTACTGAATGTATCCATTACTGTATGGTATTTATCCATTACTGTATGGTATTTATCCATTACTGAATGTATCCATTACTGTATGGTATGTATCCATTACTGTATGGTATGTATCCATTACTGAATTTATCCATTACTGTATGGTATGTTTTCATTACTGTATGGTATGTATTCATTACTCTATGGTATGTATTCATTACTCTATGGTATGTATTTATTACTCTATGGTATGTATCCATTACTGTATGGTATGTATCCATTACTGTATGGTATGTATCCATTACTGAATGTATCCATTACTGTATGGTATTTATCCATTACTGTATGGTATTTATCCATTACTGAATGTATCCATTACTGTATGGTATGTATCCATTACTGTATGGTATGTATCCATTACTGAATTTATCCATTACTGTATGGTATGTTTTCATTACTGTATGGTATGTATTCATTACTCTATGGTATGTATTCATTACTCTATGGTATGTATTTATTACTCTATGGTATGTATCCATTACTGTATGGTATGTATCCATTACTGTATGGTATGTATCCATTACTGTATGGTATTTATCCATTACTGTATGGTATTTATCCATTACTGTATGGTATTTATCCATTACTGTATGGTATGTATTCATTACTGTATGGTATTTATCCAAAACTGTATGGTATGTATCCATTACTGTATGGTATGTATTCATTACTGTATGGTATGTATCCATTACTGTATGGTATGTATCCATTACTGTATGGTATTTATCTATTACTGTATGTTATGTATCCATTACTGTATGGTATGTATCCATTACTGTATGGTATGTATCCATGAACTAACGCTGCAGTCTTGTTGAGTGTTTTGCACTGGATGGTTGGTGTATCTCCTCTGTGGTGAGAGAGAAGACCATTCTGAGTGAGTGACAGGAGACTGATTCTAGTTCTATCTACGGTTTGGCTGCATGGTCAGGTCCAACCAACAACAGGACCCGGCTGGGCTGGCCAACCTAAAGCCTTTCTAATTTGGTGATGAGCTGTAAGATGACCTGCTTGCCCCTTCTCTCTTGGTTGGATGGATAATAGTGATCATAGTAACCCCCCTCCTTTGACCCAGGGAGACCGGGGCACTGGTACCCCGGTGCACTGGGCTGGCAGACATGGTCATCCACACGGGGTAAACTGAGACACAGCCACCAATAATTGATGAAGATGTAGGGCATGGCATTTGACCAGGCCAGTCAGCAGACATGTTCCTGTGGCCCTCCACTGAAGGGTCATAATCCTGCCACCTCCATTAGCTGTAATTGATTTAACCACAGATGCCCCTCCTTCCTCCTCTCCCCTCCTCTTTATTCCATCGACCGTCTGCATTCTCTTCCTCCTCCCTCCCATCACATTAGCTACAGGTATATGAAGTGGTTCTTTCTCTCCCACTTCTTTTTGGTTTTTCAGCTGTGGTTGATGTAAAGTAATCATTCATGACCATGTGTGTGGCATATTTCCAAGCCCTCATAAAGACAATACGTCACACTGTACATTAATTCTTCTTCATGCCAAATTCTTCCTTGGTCCCTAACAGTATTTTTGACCGAACACCTGTGATCTTGTATTCTTTATTGTTTCATTTAGGAGTGAGGGGGAATGGCTCAATGTAGCCATCTTCCAGCCTTAATCCATGGCCCCTAAAGAGGTTTAAAACACTCTGGTTACATCTAATCTTCTCGCTCAGACCCAGCCGAGCTTGAAACCTATTTTCTATGATAGGAATGGACAAATAAAGGTCTCTCCCAGCACACTTGTGAAAGGACACTGTGTGCTCTGTGGATTAGGGGCTTGTTTTTTTCTCTTTCTCAATTAGACTGAAAAATATATATTTTTAAATATAGTCTCGTTTGCTCAGTATTATACCTTGCCAAAGGTTTTGCAGATTCTACTCGTCTATTTTCAAACCTCAGCTGTGCTCTCCAGAAACAGCATATTCTGCCTTTGACGGGACTCGGGATCTCTCAAATCAAATCCAGGTTTCAGATTGAACATATTCAGAGAATATTTAGATTGCATTGCTAAATTGTCAGTGGTATTATTAGTGACCACCTTACAAGTTGAGTGGCTTTTATGGGGCTTCATATTTTCATATGCTATGACTGAATCTGATAGATTTAATAAATGTGAAATTTGTATTATCCTTGGGCTATTCATATAGGCCTACACTCAGATTCAGACGTGTTAGGTTGTGCCATTAATTAATTGTAAACACAGCACACATCTGATATAACATGTTATATTATCATGATAATGTCTCTTTAGTATTGCATTTACTGTAGGCTAATCTTTAGAAATTCTAATTGTTTCATTTACACTACGAGTGAAAAGGGCACTCAGTTGGCGTTGGTACAGCCAAAAGCTCAATGGTCCAGCCTGTCAGCGCATGAACTGCAACAAAAAATTGCAGGCACTGGTAAGGACGACTGAAAAGAAGGGTCCTTCAAGTTCAACCGGCGCTTGTTTTGCATCGCTTCCCTACGCTTTGCTAAGGTACCTTCCTTGACACCTTTCAAATTACATGCACATTCATAATGTATCGTTTTTCCTCTTGTTAGTATCACTGGTATTTGGACTCACGTTAAAGAGCTAGTGCTGTGTTTTTTTTTTTGCAAATGTTGATAGCCTGTGGACTTAGATAGCTAATAAGCACACGGCATTGGAAAGCCTGTGCTAGCTAGGCTAACGTTAGCTGGGATAGAAGCTTCTAGCGAGTAGTAAAATATTAATATCTTAAGCGTTGACAATACATACAATTGTAGTATAACTGCATCTGTATAGGTAAATCAAGCTAGATTGCGTTGTTTACAGCGAACTGTTAGATATGAATCCCTGCTAGATCCCTGCTTCCTGTTCAACACCAACGTTAGTAAGAGACTATCAAGGAAGAATAGTGTCACACAGGTTGTTATGCACACACTTTAAACATGTCAGGAGAATGTGTGATACAAGAGAACAGTGATTAAATTGAGAGCCAAAAAAGTTGTCTAACTAGTTAGTCAATTTTATTGATTTGTTATGTCTTGGAGAGAGCACATCAGGTGGTTAGCCAGAGGAGTACAGCAGTGGTGTAGGCTGGTGATGAATAGCAGCCTGGTGATGAATAGCAGCCAATCCTCTTGTCCCGCTATCCTGAAGTGTGCAGGTAAAACCCCAAGAGGAGGGAATTGGTGATAATACAAACAGATAAGACAGAGGTACCTGTTGCCCTAAGTCAGGACGATGCAATGACAAAGTGCTCCATCAGTGCCTGCCTGCTTGATTGAGGCTTGTATGGTATTAGAGTCCCTTATCTACCATGGTCCCAGTTCAGCAGTCACGCCATTGACGGGAACAATGCCTCCTCTTCCCCCCCCATTGGCGCCATGAATGACAGTGGGCGTGGGTGCACTTGTGTCTGACTTTACCCTCTATCTAGGCTAGCTGCCGCTGTGCTGGGGTGTCAAGTTATTCCAGTCCAGATACCCTCCCCACCAGCCGATCAGTCACACAATAAAAGGGCGTGTGTCCCTTCCACTTCCTATGCTGTTGAATAAACTGGAGTTTTATAATGGACCCGGGTCTCCATTCAGCCTCTTGGTTTCCTCCTCGGGAGAATCTGATAGTATTGGCAGGGATGTGGGGAGGGTCAGAAGAAAAGGCTGACTAATGGTTAAAGAGTCAAGGCAGCCTGGCCCCCAGTGAAGTGGAAATACCCATGGAGGAAAAGGGAAACGCGAGATAAGACTTCCGAGGCGCAAATTGAAGATGTTGGAAGAACCGTCCACGTTTAGTTTTTGTCAGCCAACAAGATGAGTAGGCCTAACGAACAGCAAAATGACTGGCCTATATCAATCTACTATCCCCTGTAGTACAAATGTTGACCTATTTTATTATGCAAGAAATAAATATTCCAAACATAGTACAGCGGTCCCCGACTAAAACAAATATTGGTCGACCGAGAATCGTCCTGTTCTTTCAACCAATCGATTGGTTGAAATGTTTAAACTTATTTTCCATGTATTTATTTTATTTATTTAACCTTTTATTTAACCAGGAAAAGCCCATTGAGACCCAGAGTCTCTTTTTCAAGGGAAGGCAGCAACAATCAATACATTACAGAATTAAAACATGCAACAACATGATCCAGCCTAAAAAAAAGCATTTACACTCCTCTGTAACAGAGTCTCCCATCAATATTTTAAATGAATTCAGTGTCACTAACATATCTAGATGAAGCATGGATTGTAGATTATTCCATGTGTCTGGGGCACAAGAAGAGAAGTCTTGTCTAATACTGTGAATGTCCTGGGGACTTTAAGTAGCAACCACCTAGCAGACTGGGTATGGTAACTGCTGGTGGTGAAGTAGACCAGACTACAGAGGTAAAGAGTGAGTTCACCCAAAGGGGCTTTGTAGATGAACACATACAAATGTATCTTTCTGCGCATATAAAGTGAGGTCCAACCTACCATTTGTTACAATGGTCGGTGAGTGGCTTGGCATTTGTAATAAAGCGCAAGACAGTCACACCCTATGTGTTTGAATAAAATCAACTACATATGCACTGAGCCTGTCTGATGCTTTAAATACACTGGTTGATTCAATAATTATGACACACAATTGACTAAAGAAAGACCCCAACGGTCACACTGTTTACATTGTTTTTTACAGCCAATGTCTGTGTGACTGGAGCACATTGTCTCGCTCTCCTCCCTACTGCAGCAAAAAAGCACCACAGCAAGTGTTTATTGCGCTGTGTGTGCTGAAGCTGCCACATAATTTTATCCGTATATTTTATTACTTGTTTCAGACTGAACATTTCTGTTACCGAAATCCCTAATTTGTTTAGGAAAAACATCCCCTATTCCCTCGACCCTTGCTCTCTTTACTTGACCAATAGGGCCTGATCTATAGCCTATCATAATCACATCAATAAATTGGTTATAACAAACTCTGAACACAGTAACACATGACAGTAAAATAGATGAGGAGGATGTGAAAAATGTACTTGAAACGGGCGAATGTTTACTGGTTGCTCAGGAGAGAAAGGGGAAGTCAGATCTGTGGAAGACATTGAGTTAGTTGTGGAAACTACTGGAGATCCAGATAAAGGAGGGTATAGGAGATTCCAAGAACACAGGATGAGATGTTACTATCCTTTGTGCAAGCACTTCCAAGAGTTAATGAACAGTGAGCGTGGTGAAATTTGGGGAGTGCATCGTCAGTAGTGTACCTTTTGGTTCTTAGGGTGTTTCGGCCTTTCACACTATACACCCTCCCCAAAGGCGGCCAGCGACAGGGTGATCAAACCTACGCTTGCGTCCCATTCCCAATTAGTCATAGGAGTTGCCTTGTTGTTGATAGCCAACATCCCATGGGACTATGCATGGCAGGGGCGTCCTCCTCCCTGAGTCAAGCGTTGTTGACCCCATACCTCCTGGCCCTCTCACTTCGGGGCCCAGCTGGGGTCTTTCCTCTTCATCCAGAGCCACTGACTGCTGCCTTCTGCTGCCTCCGATACAGGTTTGATTGCCGAACGCTGGCTCGGGCCCTTAATTCCCAGGTCTCTAAGCAGTCTGGTTGTAGATGTTGCCACAAAACCTCTGCAGCCCACCTCCACTGGTCGGACTTCTGTGTTCCAGCCATGATGCCGTGCTTCGGCAGCTAGATCAGCATAGCGCAGATGTTTTCGCTCATAAGCCTCATCTACTGAGTCCTCCCAGGGTACTGTGAGCTCAATGATGAAGACCTTATTGAGCGAACGGGACCAGAGCCCCATGTCAGGTCTTAGGGTGGTGGTTGCGATCTCCGGAGGAAACACAAGTTGCCGGCCAATGTCAGCTAGCATTTTCCAGTCGCGGGCCAAGCACAGCTGGTCTCGCTCTAATGGTGTAGAGCCGCTCTTCGGTGGTTTAGCCCCTTCGCGGACAAAGTTTGTCCGTAAGGAGTGTGATGCTGCTGTGGGTGGTAGGGAGTTGGTGGCAGCTCGCTTGTCCTCCAGGGCGGACGCAAGGTTTTTAAAGACTTGGTTGTGACGCCAAGTGTAGCGTCCTTGGGTGAGGCTTGTTTTACACCCTGTGAGAATGTGCCTGAGGTTGGCTGGCATGGAACAGAGGGCACAGTCCGGATCTTCAACATACCATTGGTGAAGATTAACTGGTGTTGGAAGGACGTCATATGTTGCTCTGATGGAAAAGCTCAACCGCCTCGCTTCCATGGCCCACAGATCCTTCCAGCTGATCTTCCTCTTCTCCACACTGTCCCATCGAGTCCACTGTCCCTGTTTGGCAAGAGAGACTGCCTTGGCCCACCTTGCAGCCTCCTCCTGATGGCGTACTTCCTGCACTACCATCTTCCGCCGCTCGGGTGCAGTGGCCTTACTCCAAGCAGCACGGCTAGTTAGCCCAAGGCCTCCTCTCCCTTGCTGAACATGACCCACAATGTCAGCATGTCTGAGGGCTGCTGTTGCCTCCTGGACTGCTTTTCCTGGCCTCCATTTTCGCCCAGTTGCCAAGGTCGGCGCGTTGTTGCTCACCACTGGGTCTCGAGATTCATTCAGTGTCATCTGGAGCCTGGTTTTTGCACACTTGAATTCCTCTGTTAGACTGGTGAGGGGCAGCTTGAGGACACCATCTCCATAGAGGCCTATGGTGGTAAGGCATCGTGGAACTCCGAGCCACTTCTTTAAGTAGCCTGTGACTCCTCTTTCCATCTTCTCCACTGTTGAGATTGGAACCTCATACAGTGCTAAGGGCCACAACACCCAGGGTAGGAGACCAAACTGCAGACACCAGGCCTTTAACTTTCCAGGTAGCTGGGTGTTGTCGATGGACTGTAGGCTACTACTGATGTCTTTACACAGCTGTTGCACCTGGTCTTTGTCCTTCAGGCTTGCATCATACCACCTTCCAAGGCTTTTTACCGGCTGCTCAGACACTGTTGGGATTTGGTCATCTCCGATGAAGAATTTCAGGTCAGAGAGTACTCCCTTCACAATCGAGATGCTGCTTGACTTGGATGGTTTAATCTTCATACGGGCCCAGCTGATGTTCTCCTCGAGTTTTCTGAGCAGTCTCCTGGTGCATGGGACAGTGGTGGTCAATGTTGTAATGTCGTCCATGTAGGCTCTGAGTGGAGGGAGGCGGAAACCAGAGTCGACTCGCTGTCCACCAGCAACCCATTTTGAGGATCTGATGATAACCTCCATTGCCATTGTGAATGCCAACAGAGAAATGGTACATCCCGCCATTATACCTACATTCAGGCACTGCCATGAGGTGGTGAACTCTGAGGTGGTGAAGCAGAACTGCAGATCCTGGAAGTACGACTTCACCAGGTTTGTGATGGTGTCCGGTATGTGGAAAAATCTGAAGGCAGACCACAGGAGTTCATGGGGCACAGAACCAAATGCATTGGCGAGGTCGAGGAAGACTACATGGAGGTCCCTTTTCTCCACCTTGGCCATTTGGATCTGGTGCCAGATCATGCTGGAATGTTCCAAGCAGCCAGAGAACCCTGATATTCCTGCCTTCTGTACAGATGTATCGACGTACGCATTCCTTTGCAGGTACTCGGCCATCCTCTGGGCAATGACCCTAAAGAAGATTTTACCCTCGACATTCAGTAAGGAGATTGGGCGGAATTGGCTGATGTTCACTGCATCCTTCTCCTTAGGGATCAGGACCCCGCCTGCCCTACGCCACACTTTGGGTATTATCTTCTTCTGCCAAGCTGTTCTCATAAGCCTCCAGAGGAACCTCAGGATGTCTGGTGCGTTCTTATACACTTTGTACGGGACTCCATTTGGCCCCGGGGCTGATGCTGTTCTTGCCCGTCGAACTGTGTTTTCCACCTCTTTCCATGTCGGAGGGCTGGTCTCAATATGATGTTCTGGGGGTTCAATGGGTGGGATATCTGATGGGATGGCCAGATGTTCATGTCGCTTTGAGTCAAAGTTTGTTGTTCTCAGGGTGCTCCTCTAGGTCTTTCTTTGTTGTTTTTAGAGCTCCACTTATTTCTTTGTGAAGAGACTTTTAAGGAACTTGAAGGGATCTTTATAGAATTGAGTTCTAGTTTGCTCTTTCTTCCATCTGCGTTTCCGTAGGTTCTCTGCTCTACGGAGGGATGCCAACCGGGTTTTGATGTCAGCCTGAAGTGCCTCTATGCCCTCCTTTTCCACTTCCGAGGCCTTCTTCCACTGTTTCTTAAGCTGCCGCCTTTCTTGAACGAGGCACTTGATTTCTTGTTGCCTCCTGGAAACTGGTGGAGTTGGAACCTTTCTCCCGCCTTTTGCCTCTTCCACTCCAAATCTTTCTGTCCCGTACTCATAGATGATGTCCCCCATCCTCTCCAACTTCTTCTCCACTGTGCCTCGAAGTTTCTCGAGGGTCAAGGTAAGGTCAGTATTCACTGTTTCCCACAACTTCATGTCACTGGCGCCAGGCCACTTCACATACGGTCTGTGCCCTGGCAGTCTCCTCTCGACTGCAGGTCTGGGAGGCTGGGTGAGTTCCACTCCTGTTGTTGGTTCCACCTCAGTTGTTACTTCGGTGCTTGAGTTTACATCCTCCATGACATTGGTACTGATGCACTGCAAACTATGGTTTACGTCCAGTTGCTGTGCTTCATTCGACTGATTTGATCGCTTTCGCAGAAAGTAATCAATGCGAGTTTTCTGTCTCTCTTTACCCAAACACCCCTTCTTCCCCTGGTGGATCCTCAACCCATGGTGTGATGTAACTTTCCTCCAACCACAGACACATACCTGCATCTGTTTGTGGCCCACTGTTGCAGCAGAACTTGTGACAGTTGCTGTGGTGTTCTCTTGTGCTGTGCTCTCATTACTCGTAGTTGTTTCCAGTCCAGTCGTTACCATGTTGTCAGCCGATGAGTCATCTTCCGCCCCCGCTCTCGCAGACTCTCGTGGTATTCTCGTATGTTGACTTTCTGTAGCTAAAGCGGGTGTTTCCAACATACTGCGAAGCATGGGAAACTACAGCAAGAGTTGCGAGCGGTATTGTGTGTCATGAAGTTGTTGTCAGATTACAATATACATTTTTCTGACCATTTGGAACAGTGTAAACAACACTAAATAAATACATGTACCGGAGTGTCGTTTCTAACGAGAGAAAAAATATATCTAAAGCCCTTATTACAGAGCAAAGAAACGGTTGCATGCGTTCGTGAATTGCCGTTTATTTATTGTTTAGGCTAATTATTCAAAGCTGAAAGCTCCCTTTTTGATATTTATTTAAAAACTAAAATGCTTGATTGCATTTCAAAGCATGAATGTCTTGTGATACACTAGGCTAGGGCTGTCCAACCCTAATTTAACATACCTGGTTCTACTTATTAGCTGCTCAACAAGAACTTAACTAGCTGAATCAGATATGCTAAATTAGGGTTCGATTGAGAACCTACACCACAGTTGATCTCCAGGAAGAGGGTTGGGCAGCCCTGCACTACACTATATATTGAAATATAGGCCTAAGTAAGTCACGGTATTAAGACCAAACAGGATGCGCTCTTAGGCCTACAGTTCGATGGTGTTTATACAAGGCTGCTATACTAAACCTACTAATGATAATGACATTACTTATTATTATAATGATGATCATAATAATAGTAATTATAACAATAAGGAGATCAAGAAAAAGGAGTGTATAGGAGCGAGAGCCTCTTTTGAACAGTGTAAAGAACACTGAATAAATGATAAGCAATACCAGTCTATTATAACCAAATCAATTGTAAAGCCTTTATTACAGCATAGCAAAGATTTAAAAACAGCTGAATCTGTGAAATTGCTTTATCCAACATTTTGCCATTGCATGAGGCTTGGTGCTCGCAGAATCAGTAAGCTATTAAACACTCAAACAGGCAACAAAAGCAAAATCTGTCTCAGTTCTGTAGATCAATATGGACTATTTATAAAGCCAGGCACATTTTAACAGTTAGGCTATTGATTATAGACCTAATTAAGTTTAGTTTCCTCTCTCCTCAATTTTCGTAGACAATTAGGCTAAGGCAAGGGCTGTTTCCTTGTCTCTGCTGCTGCTGGCTCGTCCTCTGCTTTTCCCGTGGTTCATTTTCATGCCAGCCAGGTAGGCTATACTCCTGTTGTAAAGAGAAGCAATGTGCGTAATATTAGGAAAGTTGAGAAACATATAGTAGGCCTAGCCTATAGAAAGCTGATGGGATCCTCCTCTTTTTATTAGCGGCCATCACTGTTTTCTCCCGCAATTACATAGCCTATAGAAATGTTGTGCAACTTGAGCTCATGGGCTCTCATGAAGTGTTTGATTAGATTTTTCATATACATTTCTATTGATGTCAGAGGGATTTAAAGGGACAATAGTACCCGTTAGCAAGTTTGGTAGCCTACTAAAGACCATCGGCAGCATCAGAGCTTGGAGAAGCCTAGTAACCGTGACTAAAAGGTCATGTGGAATTTGACTACGGTCATGACTTGTAACCACCGGTGAGGCGGTAATACAGTCACCGTAACAGCCCTAGATGTGGGGAGGGTCTCAGAAGAAAGGCTGACTAATGGTTAGAGTCAATGCAGCCAGGCCCCAGTGAAGTGGAAGTGCCCACAGAGGAACAGCGAGAAAAGGGGGAAATGCAAGATAAGACTGTTCCAATAAAAAACAATGACTAATAGCTGAGGTATGATCTCACTAAAGGAGGCATTTCTTAGTTGCCATGGAACCTACCGTAATGTGTTTAGCCAAGTAGGTCAAACCTGTAGTAGAAATATATTGTTAATTAAAATAACCTGTAAAAGCAGGCTATTCAGAATGTGCGTGTGTGTGAATGCTCTGCAAGGTGCTTGTCATTTTCATCATGCTTATCAAGGCTGAAATTTGATGATTATAATCAGACCCTGGCCCTGTTCTCTCTACATAATGGGTAGTGGGAGACTGGGTAGTATATTTTCCGTAACAGCCTCCCTGTGATCTGTATGTCCTGCTCGTATTTATGAATGGCATAATATGACAGGGGCAGCTCAGGTGGGTGGCTAACTATCATGTGAGAGGCAGCTACCAACTCCAAAGAGCCACTGAAGGAATGTGGTCTGGACAGCCGTTATTCCACAACTTTGAAGCCCCCCCTCCCCCTTCATATAAGCAGCAAGCTCTGCGGGAGACACAGGTAGTGGCTGCGTTTGATCTGAAGGTCGCCAGCCCCTTGCCGGTGTTGAGCGATACCTGGCTGGAGGAGCTGGCTCTTATTTAATAACATGAAGGGGAAGCGAACTCTCATAATTAGGCCTAATTACCCCACAGGTGTTGACAGATGGGCCGAGAAGAGACACGCTGCCTTTATCCACGGACTTAGAGTCAGATTACCAGAGCTGTCTTATCTGTTACAGGGCCAGTAGGAGACTTACTCTTTCCCTCCCTGGCCTGGCTGCCTGGCTCTTCCCACTGGGACAGGCAGGCAGATCTGGTCCGGAGGAGCTCAGGTATATTAATCAGTCAATGTGATTTATTATTCCCTTCCTCCCTGTCCCACAAATTTAATTAACCCTTCTATAATTTCTTGCGGGTAGGCTATATGACAAATTCCCTGACTGACCCACTGGTTTTATCTGTTGGTTCAATCATTTTTGAAATGTCGGGTATTTAGTTTTATTAACTTGGGAGGGGGGGGGTTTAAGACCTGTGGTTTGCCCAACAGTGATGATTCTCCACAATAGCGTGCGGCCTACTAGCCTAGTGTCCTATTTGCCTTCTATAGACCTACTGCTACAACTATCCATTCCTCCACACAAAAGGTGAGCATGCGAGGCGTGTGTGTCATATATTTTAGAACTCATTGTTTTGAATTATAATGACCCAACCGAAGCCAGGCGGGCAGGTTGTCCGCTATGACGCCTTGCTCAATTAGAATGTGTCTCTGTTTTTGTGTTTTTGTCTGGCACTGTAGTCACACATGTTGTCTTTGTTCACTTTTTTCCCAAGCTCATTTCAGTTGAGAGGTAGCTACGGGTTAAGGCTTTACCATACATGTTAAATAACATCAACGCATCCACTTAATAGAAACACAACATCGCTATCAGCGAAGGTGATTGGAGATATGGACTATCCTGCTAGCATACAGGCTCTGCCTGTCCCGTCCTTTCCACCCGCCTCGCTCTGTTTGTTCCGCCCAGCCGCTTCTGGTGAGTTTTTCGCTTAAGTACAGTATTTGTCTTGATTTTACATCAGTTTTCATACAACATTTGGACTAGAATACCAATTACAGCTTTGTTTGCTTGGTTGCCGCCTCAGGTTAGCGTGAAACAATTGAAGAGCCTCTCTGAATGGGTTTGAGTGACACCCTGTCACTGGACTGTTTATTTGTGTAGTTTCACTGCCTTCCACATGTTTGTATTGGGGTTTTTGGCTGACTTGCTAACAACCAGCCACCACAACAGCTCCATTGTTGGGGCAATCACAGGCAGCGGCTCTGGAAATGCTGACGCCACTAAACAGAGGATGAGGACAGTGGACTGAGGAAGCCGTGGTGTGGTAGATGGGGTTGTTTCTATTTCCACCTCCACCATTCTATTGTGGGGGATGCAGGCTGGGTGGTGGGCACGCTACCTACTTCTGTGATATTTCCCCAACTGCAGTAGTTTCCTTGTCAATCATCCAAACCCCCATGCACAGACAGTGTGTTTGATTGACATGCAGGCCGTTGGTCAGGGGAGGAATGTTCTGAGGCCCAGGCAGTCAGTGTTTGTACAACGAAAGCACAGTGTGGTTCCAAACTAGTTGAGCCTCAGCTCAGCTCCAAGAGCTGTAGGCCTGCAGTAGTACAATAAGGGAAAGGTACCTTAATCCACCTGTTATCAGGGTGAGCCTCCCTGTCACATACAGAAACGGCAACAGAAACAGCACGACAATAGCTATGGAATGTAGCCTGGCCTTCCCACCCATCCTTTCACAACCTCAGGCTTAACTAATATATTTTCACAAACTTCTACGGTTGCCATTTTGTTCAATTTCTTCATACCCCAATGTAGGTTACTACACTGAGTGTACAAAACATTAGGAACACCTTCCTAATGTTCCACCCCTTTTTGCCTTCAGAAGAGCCTCAATTCGTCGGGGCATGTGTCGAAAGGATGCTGGTGACTCCAATGCGTCACACAGTTGCCAAGTTGGGTGGATGTCCTTTGGGTGTCGGACCATTCTTGATACGTATGGGAATCTGTGGTGGTGAAAACCCAGCAGCGTTGCAGTTCTTGACACACTCAAACCGGTGAGCCTGGCACCTACTGCCATACCGCGTTCAAAGGCACTTAAATCTTTTGTCTTGCCCATTCATCCTCTGAATGGCACACAAAGTATTCAAACCCCTTGACTTGTTTCACATTTTGTTACGTTACAGCCTTATTCTAAAATATATTTAGTTTTTTCCCCTCATCAATCTACACCCATTTATATTTAAAAAAATAACTATCACATTTACTTATGTATTCAGACCCTTTACTCAGTATGTTGTTGAAGCGTCTTTGGCAGCGATCACAGCCTCTAGTCTTCTTGGGTATGACACTACAAGCTTGGCATACCTGTATTTGTGGAGTTTCTCCCATTCTTCTCTGCAGATCCTCTCAAGCTCTGTCAGGTTGGATGGGGTAAGTTGCTGCACAGCTATTTTCGGGTTCGGTCTCTGGCTGGGCCACTCAGGACAAGTCTCTGAATGTCCTTGAAACCACTCCTACGTTGTCTTGGCTGTGTGGTTATGGCCGTTGTCCTGTTGGAAGTTGAACCTTTGCCCCAGTCTAAGGTCCTGAGCGCTCTGGAGCAGATTGTCATCAAGAATCTCTCTGTACTTTTCCCCGTTCATCTTTCCATTGACTAGTCTCCCAGTCCCTGCCACTGAAAAACATCCCCACAGCATGATGCTGCCAACACCATGCTTCACCGTAAGGATGGTGCCAGGTTTCCTCCAGACGTAAGGCTTGGCATTCAGGTCAAAGAGTTCAATCTTGGTTCCATCAATCCAGATAATCTTGTTTCTCAAGGTCTGAGAGTCCTTTAGGTGCCTTTTGGCAAACTCCAAGTGGGCTGTCATGTGCCTTTTACTGAGGACTGGCAACTGTCTGGCCAATCTACCATAAAGGTTTGATTGATGTAGTGCTGCAGAGATGGTTGTCCTTCTGGAAGGTTCTTCCATTTCCACAGAGGAACTCCTCTCCCTGAGCAAGGCCCTTCTCCCCCGATTGCTCAGTTTGACTGGTCAGCCAGCTGTGGAAGAGGAAGAGTCTTGGTGGTTCCAAACTTTTTTGGGGGGGGCCACTGTGTTATTGGGACCTCCAATGCTGAAGAAATTTTTGGGGTACCCTTCCACAGATCATGGCCTTGACACAATCCTGTCTCTGAGCTCTACAGACAATTTCTTCGACCTCATGGCTTGGTTATTGCTCTGACATACACTGTCAACTGTGAGACCTATATAGACAGGTGTGTGCCTTTCCAAATCATGTCCAATCAATTGAATTTACCACAGGTGGATTCCAATCAAGTTGTAGAAACATCTCAAGAATGATCAATGGAAACGGAATGCACCTGTGCTCCATTTCGAATCTCATAGCGAAGGGTCGGAATACTTATGTAAAAAGGTATTTCTGTCTTCGCTTTGTCATTATGGGGTATTGTGTGTAGATTGATTAGGGGAAAAAAATATTGAATATATTTCACATTAAGGCTGTAACGTAACAAAATATGGAGAAAGAGAAGGGGTCTGAACTTTTCGAATACACTGTACACAATCCATGTCTCAATTGCCTCAAGGCTAGAAAATCCTTCTTTAACCTGTCTCCTCCCTTTCATCTACACTGATTTTGAAGTGGATTTAACAAGTGACATATCTTTCACCTGGTCAAGGGCTCATAGCTTTCACCTGGTCAGTCTATGCAATGGAAAGAGCAGGTGTTCCTAATGTTTTGTACAGTCAGTGCTTTAGATTATTAGGTCGCTTGTGTTAAACCTATAATATGCTTAAGATGTAGGCCTATGTCTCTGGTTTCTGGTTAGACTAGACATTTATGATGATGCAGTGACCGATTCCAGAAGCTTTAGGGGATCCTCTTTCTCTCTGCTTGAGCGGTCAGACCCTGGGTGATAGTGTGATAGTGGTGGCTGGCTGGCTGAAGTGGTAATGGGATAGTGGTGTGGGACTGGGGATGACTGTGGTCTTTGTGATGGTTCGAGTTAGACGGTGGTGCAGGTGCCCTCTTCTTAATTAGGGAGGCTGTCCAGAGGTCTGTCTCTCTCAGCTTCACAGATTAACATGGACAATTGAACCAATAACCTTCTGAAATGAGCTTCTCCAAAATACCTGCGGCTCCAGTTTCAGCGTGTGCTGATGTGGAGGGCAAGGGTTAGCCTATAGGAGTAGGGGTGGGTGTGATTATAAACTAAGATTGCCGAAAAAGGAGTAATACAAAAGTCTTGAAACAAAATCGGTCTATTCTCACGTTTCTTACGGAGCAATTTCAGTGCCAACAGAGATTGTATTTCAATTCCATCATTTTTTACTGTGTATTAAGATAATGAACTTGAATTTGTTTTTCGATGGTAATGCAATTTAATCATTGAATTCATTCATTTGAATTTATCGTTCACGATTTGAAACTGAATTGAATGAATTGCATTCAGCTTTAAATTTCCATTTCAATTTATATATTCCATATTTATATATTCAGTTTCAATATAAATGCTATATATTGCATTCATTGTCAGTGTATTAAGTTTACAACCAATAATTTAAGTTTGTCAACGTTTCATATATTCAACTTCTCCGGTGCATTCAGATTCCGTTTTTAAATTCAGTTCTCTAAATTCAGATTCAAAAACAGACACAACGTCCTGGTACTTTGCCAGCCAAGAAAGATATAGAATCAAACGCTCTCTGTTGTCAACAGTAGCCTCTAGCTTCAGAAACCACCAATGTGACATGTTGAATTGATTTCCTTCCTATGAATTTGGCTCTAGCGTTTGAACCGTTTTGTCTATAAGCTAGTATGACCCCATTCCTGAAAGCTAAGACTCTCCCCTCTATGATGATCACAGGGACTAGCCTTTCTACTCCTTGTTTAATATGTGACTGACTGGTTTTGAACCAGGTCTCCTGCATTTTACAAGACTGTGTTAGCCCACTTAGCTTAAGCCTATGGGGAGGAGTTCAGGAAGCTGACACAAATCTTCAAGTCTCCAGCAATGTTAGGCCTTCTCATCAAAATTGCATGGTTCATCAAACCACCGCAGTTAGGTTTCATCCCCCCTTTGACCTCACACTCAGAGATCACAGCACCAATATAACTGACTGGGTTTGAAATCAGGCCTCCTGCACACCAACAATTTCCGGAGGATCTGTGCACCACGTTTAATGAGAGTGCAGCAGAGGTGGTTTGGTGATCCATGCATGTGATGAGCAACCTTGCCTGAGACCTGAAGACGTGTAAGTTTGACTGATGGGGTTCTAACCATAGATAGAACTGTTTTATATCTCAATGGTTCTAACCCAGGTCTCCTGTTCGCCAGACAATGCAACTTTGCAGGTTTTGACAACTTTTCAGACAAGTTGCTCATCCACCCCCCTTTAACGACCTCCTTGAATAGACAAATCCTAGTCACAAGACCAATCCCTAGGCTTTAGCTCAGCAGGCTAACACAGTCTTTGTCTAGTCAGTCACACCGTTATAATAACTTCCCTTGCTGGAGACTTGAAACTAACACGTCAAACGAATACGTCTTCAGGTTGCTCATCACATAAGCATGAATCACCAAACTATGATCTTTTAAGGAGTAACCTTGCTGTATCTTGAAGACTTGTATTAGTGCAGCAGGTGGAGATCTGTGAAAGTCACTCCTCGGCCTGAAGTGTCGCCCATTACGCAATTGAAGAAGGCCTTTTTTAATAGCACGATGTGTTGGAATGCTTCAGGAGGGTGGCCAAGAGTCTTTTCGGGGCAGAAGTCCTGAGTTCGAGTCTCCGTATGAGCTGAATCAGGGGGAAGCGGTACTCGCTAAGCAGGCAGCGTGACGTCCCTTACAATGTGCCACTGGACTTGGATCTACAGTTGTGCTGAGCTCAACCACTTGGGTCACTGTGGAGTGAGTTTGGGAGGTGAATGTAGCAGATGGGGTTCTGTGAAACTCACTCATCAGCCTTGAAGTGTCACCCCTTGGGCAATTTGAAGAAGGCCTTTTCAATAGTGTGTTGGGTTGGAACACCTCAGGAGGGTGGTCACGTGTGTTTGTGTTTGCGAGGCAGATGTCCCGAGTTCGAGTCTCGGGATGAGAGGAATCAGGGGGGGAAGCGGTAGGCTACTCGTTAAGAAAGCAGCTTGTTGTCCTGAATGTTACAGGGTTATTGAACTATATTTTTATGGTGGCCAAATTAAGTTTAATACAAAAAGTTTTTTTTATACACGCCATTCTAACGTCTCCTGCGCGGCCTGTGAATATAATAAAGGTGAACAGAAGTGCCGTCCATGTTCAAGAGTCTTCGCTTTCAGGAATGGGGTCATAATAGCTTATAGCCAAAATGATTCAAACGCTAGAGACATTCATAGGAAGAAAATCTATTCAACATGTCACATTGGCTTCAGAACCGCCAGCAGCTACTGTTTAACATACAGAGCGTTTGATTCTGTTGAATCTGTTCTCCTCTACCTTACCTGTCTGGAAAAGTACCAGGATGTGGTTTTGAATCAGAATTGAATTGAATATATGAAACTTAGCTAGAATTGAAATTATAAACTCAGGAAAAAAAGAAACGTCCCTTTTTCAGGACCCTGTCTTACAAAGATAATTAGTAAAAATCCAAATAACTTCACAGATCTTCACTGTAAAGGGTTTAAACACTGTTTCCTGTTTCTTCACTGACGAGTCGCGGTTTTGTCTCACTAGGGGTGATGGTCAAATTTGCGTTTATCATCGAAGGAATGAGCGATACACCGAGGCCTACAGTCTGGAGCGGGATCGATTTTGGAGGTAGAGGGTCCGTCATGGTCTGGGGCAGTGTGTCACAGCGTCATCGGACTGAGCTCGTTGTCATTGCAGGCAATCTCAATGCTGAAGACATCCTCCTCCCTCATGTGGTACCCTTCCTGCAGGCTCATCCTGACATGACCCTCCAGCATGACAATGCCACCAGCCATACTGCTCGTTCTGTGCGTGATTTCCTGCAAGACCGGAATGTCAGTGTTGTGCCATGGCCAGCGAAGAGCCCGGATCTCAATCCCGTTGTTGGATCGGAGGGTGAGGGCTAGGGCCATTCCCCCCAGAAATGTCCAGGAACTTGCAGGTGCCTTGGTGGAAAAGTGGGTAAACATCTCACAGCAAGAACTGGCAAATCTGGTGCAGTCCATCCATGAGGAGGAGATGCACTGCTGTACTTAATGCAGCTGGTGGCCATACCAGATACTGACTGTTACTTTTGATTTTGACCCCCCCTCCTTTTGTTCAGGGACATATTATTCCATTTCTGTTAGTCACATGTCTGTGGGACTTGTTCAGTTTGTCTCAGTTGTTGAATCTTGTTATGTTCATACAAATATTTACACATGTTAAATTTGCTGAAAATAAACGCAGTTGAGAGTGAGAGGATTTTTCTTTTTTTGAGTTTAGTTTGTAAACTTGATACACAGACAGTGAATGCAATATCTACCATATTAAAACTGAATATATTCATGTTGAAATTTGAATTTTAAAACTAAATGCAATGTTAATTCAATTCAGAGTTCAATGATTCAGTTTGTGCATAACAAATTCAAAAAGGTTTAAATTCAAAATCCTGCTGCTGCCTTTTGAGAAGCGTATGTGGATCGAAACTCGAGGGAAAATCCTGACTCTGTGTTTGCAGTAATTAAGCTGTCAAGTGGTGGGATTTAGGATGTATTGAGTAAGATCAGCTCTTATCATGCAGGCCTAGAAGGACGAGGAAGAAATATCTCATCCACTTCTTTGCCTAATGCCCACAGGCCTTATTTATGTAGTGAATAGATAGACAGTCTATTAGACATTCTCAAATTATTACCATAATGGAAGATGGCTGAGGATTTGAGGATGTATGAAATATAGTCCTTTTGACACTGTCCAAAACATTTGTTTTTATAGCAACAAATGAAGATGGATACTAAGGCTTGTTTTAGGCACGTTATTATTATACCTCTAACTTGCACAAATTCCTTCTACAAGAGTCAATCTAATCAGCTCTGTCTGGAGAGTAGTATTCATTAATTCCCTTTTGTTAATGGCAAGGTCTTTCTCAATCATAGCTGACACCGTTGACATCAGCCCAGGCTTGCGTGTTAGCCAAACTCCATCTCACTATCGGATCTGGATTTGGATCTGCACTGATTGGAATAATTCACCTAAATGAAGTTAAAATTACACCCTCATTCCTTTCACTTATTATCAACCCCCTCAATTCCATTGTAATCAGAACAGGATTTACCCAACTCACTTCAAACAGTCTCCATTGTTTGTTTGACCTCTCTCCTTTTTAACACAGTTCAGTTGTGACTGCGGGATCTTGCTTGTGTTTCAGTGGATGAGATGACTGTGGTGGTGACCTCCAGAGCTTCGAGAGTGACCCAGTGATGGCTCGTCCTGCCCCTGCTCCCCTGTACACCCTGAGGGGGGCTGGATCCCCCCTTAATGCCTTGCACTTCGGCTGCTGTGAAGGGGACCCTCCCCTGCTCTTTTCTGGGTACGGGATCACGCCCCGTCTCCATAGAACAGCTGAGCTGCATTAGTAGCCAGACACGTAGCATTTGTCTTTTTTTAAACATGTCCTTGTTGAATGGTTGGGTATATGATTTGTTGTTTTTGAAAACGTCTCATACGTAACAACATGCTTTAGTTACATGCAGATGAATCTTTATGACGTAAGAATGATGAGGACTTGAATGTTGTGTTGTGTAGCTCAGGCCAGGGATCAGTCCATGTGTGGAACCTGACCACCAGAAGAGCTGAGAGGGTTCTAAAAGGTCATTCTGGAGCCTCTGTCACCTGGCTCAACATGCTCTACTCCAGAGACGCTCTCATCAGGTAATGACAAACTACCTTACTGACAATACCAGGCCTCAACTGCTCTTCAGTTTTTACTTACCATGTGCATTGTTTAGCTGTATGAAATTAGCCAGGTTCAATGTTAGCATGACACAAGCTGAATTAAATGTAAAAGGATTTGAAAATAGAAACGCTTGGTATACACTCAGTGCTTGCTCTGTTGACATTGCAGCGAGATTTGCTTGTTTTTTTGTTGAGAAATCTTCAAGACAGAACTGGAATTTCAAATTAACATGAAAAGCGTATACCATCAGAGACTCTGGGTTCCCGCCCAGGCTTTGTCGTAACCGGCCCCGACCGGGAGGTCTGTGGGGCGACGCACAATTGGCCTAGCGTTGTCCGGGTTAGGGAGGGCTTGGCCGGTAGGGATGTCCTTGTCTCATCGCGCACCAGCAACTCCTGTGGCGGGCCGGGCGCAGTGCACGCTAACCAAGGTTGCCAGGTGCACAGTGTTTCCTCCGACACATTGGTGCGGCTGGCTTCTGGGTTGGATGCGCGCTGTGTTAAGAAGCAGTGCGTCTTGGTTGGGTTGTGTATCGGAGGACGCATGACTTTCAACCTTCGTCTCTCCCGAGCCCGTACGGGAGTTGTAGCGATGAGACAAGATAGTAGCTACGAAAAACAATTGGATACCACGAAATTGGGGAGAAAAGGGGTCAAATTAAAATAAATAAAAAATAATAATATATGAAAATACTACATGTCACTTGTCAATATTGATATTCATCTTACCTCTTGTTTTATGTCCTGCGGATTAGAAAAGATGACGAGTGAGCCTGTCAGGTAGCCTGTCAGGTAGCCTTAATCCTTGCACAGAATCCAGCCTGCTTTACAAGGTGCAATTGTCCAGATTTCCTATTGCTTTTTTTTCTGTGGTCTCCATTGATTTAGTCACCCGAATCCTGGCCAACCTACTAGGGTAAAAACTCCAATAACGGATTATGATAGAGACATGAGGTTGGACCATTGATTTTCTTATCAACTAGATTCAGCCATGGGCCGATTTTATAATATTTTTTTCTTGAGCAGATTGTCGGGGGGGGGAAGCATAATTACAAATAATTTGTAGACTGCAAATGAAGTGCAAGAAGCCCAAATGGATATAATGTTTGACTAAAACATAATAATTTCAAGCCTTGCTTACTCGTGTGTCTTTCTAATTATGTGTGGGAATACTTGAACAGATGTCTTAAATAAAAATCACTTGGAGCTGATTTCCTGGTGTTAAAGTATTTTTGTCCAAAAATGCTCCAATAAAATTGGGGGGCCAAATAAAAGCAGCAGCGGGAAGAGTTCGGCCTGCTGTCTGCCCTTTGGGGAACCCTTGCCCATACATCTGTAGCCTCACTGCGGGTGCCATGTTAACTGCAGTCTTTTCTGTAATATGTTAGTGTGTGATTATGATCTGTGTACTGTCGGTCAGTCAGGGGCGCGACATGCGTGTGTGCTTGTGGGACCTGGCAGAGGGGCGCAGTGATGTCACGGACGCCCTGTGGACCGGCAGTGTGGGGTTCTGTCGCTGCTCCCTGCTAGAGACTGGCCCTGGGAGATGGCTACTGGCCCACGCTGGAGAAGCCATGGAGGAGGTGAGAGAGAGAGGGGAGGGGCTGAGGGATGATGGGGGGGGCTGAGAGTGGGGGGTGAGAGATTTGTGTTTGTGGAAGGGCTTTAAGCCTCTCTTACAGAAACTTGTGAGCAGGCGTAGGTTTAGTGTGTATCAGCCAATGACAGACGAATGATTGCACATTTCACCTTCCCCCCCACTTTCATGTGAGTTATTCTTAGTGTGTGCGACAGGCAGCTTTCCAGGCACCGTTATTGCCTTCAGATTCGTGTTATTCACCCTGTTCTGATGAAGCCTCACATGAATGAGACCGATGTGCCACCGCTAACTTCAGCCTATAGAGACCGGCAGGGCGAGGCCACGGGGCGCCTGCAAGACCAGCACCCTCAATAATGACATTGTGACGGCACTCATGCGTGCGCACACACACACACACACACACAAACCCTCTGTCTTATCACTCTGTCCCGCTCTCCTGTCTCACCCCTGGCTGCCCCACAGTCATCCATGCCTTTCCCACAGTCATCCATGCCTTTCCCAGGGGATCCTAATCATAGGTCTAGACCCATGCCTCCACACACACACACACACTCAGCTACAAAGCATGGCACGCTGGTGTAGATCTGAGCCAGAGGCGGAGGGAGGGAAGGAGTTGCACCATCAATTTGGGAGGCAGGCAGGTTTAATGTTTCTCCCTCGCTACCTCGTTGCCATCGGATTGCTTCCATTGCAAAAGCATTCATTAAAAGAGTGGGTGTTTTATTTATGGATATCAGTGTGTGCACCTGAGGCACAGCGAGTGAAGCAGCTACTTAAAGCCCTCTTTGTCTGGCTGGCAAGTTCGGGGTAAACATGAGGCACCCCGATTAAAATACAGATCACTCCCTTAAACGGGATGTGGAATCCGATTGGTCTGCGTAACGTGATGTGTGAATGGGATTGGTCTGTTGAACAGGATGTTTAATCTGAGCCTTAATGAGGATGTATCTCTCTGTTTCTGTGTCAGTCGGAGAGACTGAGTAGTCTAGCCATAGGGGCTGCCTCCCTCTCATTAGATTGTATCTAGGTACAGAGACGGAGTAGCTATAGGCTCTCTCTCTCTCATGGGCTTTCATTAGACTGTATTTTATCAGTCAGTGCCAGCGTGTCTAGGTCAGGAAGTCAGGTCTTATTGGGATGTATTATAGACTGTAGCTCTGCTCCCCCCTGTTTGAGTCTAATAAGAAGAAGACGGCCATAAAGTGTAAAGCTGTTATGTTTCCTGTTGCTGCGCTGAAATGAGGGATTCGAGTTTGAACTTGATTAATGAAAATGAAAAATAAATAAATTAAGTGACTGGCACCCAGCCTAAAGTTTGCCTTGTCTCCATTGTTCATGTTTTATATTTATAATGGATCCCCATTAGCTTCTCTTCCTGGGGTCCAAACACATTAAGGCACTTACATCACACATAAAACAAAATACAGAGCAGTACATCATATAACATTATTACACCACGACGTATCTGCTTGTTTGATCATCTCTTGCCTGGGTGGGAAAGTTAATGACATAGTTTGAATGTAATAACCATGTAGAACTCCGCTTCTTATTCTGCCTGAGTGTCTGACTGTCCCTCTTCCTACAGGTGAAGATCATTGAGCTGCCCAGCAAGAGCCCAGTTTGCTCCCTGATACCACAAGCCAAGCTGGGGATGGTCATGTGCATCAAGCTATGGCAGGCAAGGAGTATCCAATACACAGTCTTGTTCTCCCAGAAGTCTAGGGCTGCGTCCCAAATGGCACCCTATCTCCCATATAGTGCACTAGTTTTGACCAGAGCCCCTATGTACTATAAAGGGAATAGGATACCTTTTGGGACACCGTCTAGCCACCTGCAGCTACAGTGCAGCATCACACTGCACTATAGAGTTCAGTCAGTTCACTTTACAACCATAAAAGGGAGAGAGAGAAAAATGTATTTTCCCTTCCTCTCTCTTCCTTCTTAATGTTTCTATTTTTACTGGTTGTAAACGGATTGGCTGAGAGCCTTTGACAAGACGCATACATAAAAGATACGTCAACCAATATGAGACTACTCTTGGCTCGGTGATTTATAGCTAGAACTTGTCCCGGGCCATTTTTTCCTGTTCCTTTCTCTATTGACGACGAGCGAGTCGAGTCCCAACACTGTAATTACAGTGTGTGCAAGGGCTGGGGTTCAACAGCCATATATCAGCCACTCAACCAGCCCTCTAACCACCAGCCAGCTGCACATTGCATCTAAAGATTCTTCACCGCCCTCTGTTTTGTAAATACTGTCGAGTTTTATTCCCCCCCATGAAAGAGACCTGTAATTATTTTCATGGTTAATTAATATTTCTTGCTTTGCAGTATTTCTGATTTTCTGCTTATGCAAGACGTTTAATGAATTGCGGCCGGTTGGTTTGATGACACAACAGGGGCAGTTTGGGTCTGCCTTCGTTGGGAGTTTAGTGGCAGCAGGAAGCAGAGCAGGCGATGCCGTGTGTGTACTGTGTGTTGACCCAGGGCAGTTTGGGTCTGTGTTCGTTGGGAGTTTAGTGGCAGCAGGAAGCAGAGCAGGCGATGCCGTGTGTGTACTGTGTGTTGACCCAGGGCAGTTTGGGTGGCTGTATGTATCACCAGACATCAATGGTAATTGTCCTTTATTGCTTAATACTTTTTTGTTTTCTTTCCTTGTTGTGTTCTTTACTATTTCCTTTCATTAGATTTTGGAAGCCAATGCAGTTTCAGTGTTAAGTGCCAGAAAATATTATTATTAATTATGGAATGTCAATGGGAGGGATACTTTTGCAGGCAGGCAGATCTGTAAGACAACAGGCCCAGGTTGCATTAAATCATTCCAGTTTGATCCTTTCAACACCGGGCCAGAATCATCTGTTACTATCACAGAGCTACTTGAAAACTCACTGCAATGCTGCTGGGTGGAGATCGATACAGAACCTTAACTGCCAGGGGAGAGTTGAAAACAATGTGTGTTTGTGCGTACGAGAGTGTGTACTGTGTGAGTGCATGTGTGTGTGTGTGTGTGTCTACAGTACTGTGAGTGAATGTGTGTGTGTGTGTGTCTGTACGTCTTTGTGTGTTACACGTTTCTGCGTGTGAATGTGTTAACCAAGCGTTGAGGGGTATAGTAGGTCCAGCCACACACAGGCAGCCTGAATATATTGCCCACACATTCTGTCAATCACAAGACGCTCACCTCGTTATCCACGTGATCCCTGCTGGTGCAGCCCGCTGTTTCCTCAACCTCTGACCCTCTGGAGGGGAGACAATGAGTTGGCTCTCCTTTCTCTCTCCTCCCTCCATCCCGCCACAGAGTGAGAGCAAGGATCCTCCATCATGCTGACGGAGACCTGAGAACAGATTTATTGGCGCCTTTTAAACGCTCGACGCTGGACGTTTGGAAAGGATTAAATCCATATTACGTAGCTCTTTCATTTGCCCTCCCCTCTTGGGTTTTTGCTCTGTATTTTTCCCCCTCCTCTCCTCCCCAGGCCTCCCTAAAGTTAGCATGCGTAATGGGGTCTGGGTCTGGAAGGTAAACGAGCTAACGGCGCATTCTGATTGGCTAAGGCCGGCGAGCAGAGGGAGAAAGTGCCTCCATGTGTTGTGCGGAGGGGAGATGTGGACGTGATGTATGATGTGCAAGGCTTTTAACATGAACAGAGGCTGCCGGCTAGAAGGAAATGTTCCTATACAGATATCCATCACTCTCAGCTCATCGCCCCACAGCCATCGTCATGGCGAAGTGAAGTGAAGTGAAGTGGAGTAGAGCGGATGGATGGACGGGGATGGGATTGGTTCCGTATGTGCTGCTGTGGTGGGGTGCCCACCGCTCCTTTCCCCTGATCAGTCACATCACCGGGCCTCTCCCTCTGTCTCTCTCTCTCTCTCTGTCTCTCTCTCTCTGTCTCTCTCTGTCTCTCTCTCTCTCTGTCTCTCTCTCTCTGTCTCTCTCTCTCTGTGTCTCTCTCTCTCTGTGTCTCTCTCTCTCTCTGTGTCTCTCTCTCTGTGTCTCTCTCTCTGTGTCTCTCTCCCTCTGTGTCTCTCTCCCTCTGTGTCTCTCTCCCTCTGTGTCTCTCTCCCTCTGTGTTCTCTCTCCCTCTGTGTCTCTCTCCCTCTGTGTCTCTCTCCCTCTGTGTCTCTCTCCTCTGTCTCTCTCTCTGTGTCTCTCTCTCTCTCTCTCTCCCTCTGTGTCTCTCTCTGTGTCCTCTGTGTCTCTCTCCCTCTGTGTCTCTCTCCCTCTGTGTCTCTCTCCTCTGTGTCTCTCTCCCTCTGTGTCTCTCTCCCTCTGTGTCTCTCCCTCTGTGTCTCTCTCTCTCTCTCTCTCTCTCTGTCTCTCTCTCTCTCTCTGTCTCTCTCTCTCTCTGTCTCTCTCCCTCTGTCTCTCTCTCTCTGTCTCTCTCTCCCTCTGTGTCTCTCTCCCTCTGTCTCTCTCTCTCTGTCTCTCTCTCTCTGTCTCTCTCCCTCTGTGTCTCTCTCCCTCTGTCTCTCTGTCTCTCTCTCTCTCTCTCTGTCTCTCTCTCCCTTTCCCACCACTGGTTTGGGACGTACTGTAGTCTGAGTCCTGTGACTGTGTGACTGATGATGATGAACAGGTTGAGTATGGTGTGCTACATTACATACAGCAGATTGGTAGAGCATGTGTGACCCTGCCTTGGTTATTAGAAGAACACATGAAAAATCCCAAGACCTCTTCTGCTCAAGTCTGACCCTCTACTCAGTGAAGCAAGGCTTCACACACACACATATATATATATATATATATATATATATATATATATATATATATATATATATATATATATATGGTGCCATTCTGTACAGACCTCACCTCACTCTGTGCTCCTAAGCTTTGCTTTGTGTGTGTGATCAAAAGTAGTGCACTTTATAGGGAATAGGGGGCCATTTGGGTTGCACCTAGGAGATGGTGTTGGATGGTGAACAACAGTTTCATAGAGTACAGTACAGCGGCCCCACTTCTCTGACTCCGGGTGCACCGTTCATCCATCTGGCCAACGGTGCTTTATGATGATGAATCTTTCCCTGAAGCGTGAGCCCTACTCCAGCAGAGAGCCCTCTCATAGAGGGGCTACGGAGGATGTAATGAATTAGGTGTCTACCCGGGGTTCCCTGACCTCCGCCCTGTGACATCGTCAATCGAGGAGCTCCTACTCTCAGAGTGAAGTGCAAGGGCCGAGGGGCAGCAGGCGGTAACGCTTAGCAACCCAGAGAAACCCAGCCGGCAGGCAGGGGAACGCTGATTTTCACTTTGTTTTTATTTGTTTTTTAAAATCTCATTAATATCGTTCGTTAGTGACGTGTTTATAAGGAATACACGGGTCTGTCTATAATTTGTTTAGGGCTTGAGAAGAGAAATATACTGTTAAGTGAGAGGAGGACTTGCGGAGGAGGGGAGAAAGTGTCTTCGGTTCTCTTGGCTCCTTACACATATGGAAAGAATTTCTGTCGTCCATCAGCCTTGCCTTTGCAGGGCACACTATCACTTGAGGCCAGATGGTATGCCCAGCCTCTAGATGGGTCAAGTTTGTAGCGAAGGCTCCAAGACGAGTGCTACCAATACAGAGAAGCATAGTTGCTTTCTAAATACTTGATGGTTATGGAGATATCCTCCCTCTAAACTGGTTGGGTTGCGATACCTGCCAGCATTCTAATATTGTTTTTTGCTTGACTTTTCTCCAGAAGACATAATGATAGGTGAGGTGGAGGTGGTTGTAAGGGGGTGGGGCTTTCAGACTGAGGGGGCTGTGCGTTTACTTTCTGAGAAAGATGAATGGTGGGCCCGTGGTCAGGGGTGGGGAGAGGGAGGCGCCCTCCCTTTCTCCCGCCTTTCCTTTTCTCCCTGCGTCCCTTTCTCCAGCTGTGAGGTCATCTATGAAGCCCTCTGCTTGTTTTCATCCACTCAACTGATTTAGGAGCCCACTGTATTCCTCCTCATAACTCCTCTTCCCTGTCTGATCAATACAAGTGATCCTTCAGTCAGCCAGTAAACACATAGTAAAAGGCTGTTGTCTGGATGTGCAGTAGAATAGGATATATAGAATACGTCTGTATAACCAGTGTGTGTGTGTGTTAGACAGTGCAATGAGTCTATTTGCAGGTCTGCTCCTGTAGGAAGAGATACCGATGAGGAGTATAGTGACAAGCACTGTAATAGTCTGCTGGAGAGTAATGGTCCTCAGTCACACAGTGTCAGTGTGCTCCCATACAGATAATCCCTGCTCTGTCTCCACAGCCCTCTTGCTTCCATGGTAACACCCCCCCTTATCTCCTATGCTATTTCTCCCATTGCTCTCTTTTCCCTCTCTCACCCTCGTTATCTCGCTCTTTCATCCCCCTTAGCCAGACTCAAGCCCTGGACCTCTCCTCCTGGCTGGTTATGAGGACGGCTCCCTGGCGCTGTGGGACGTATCCCAGAGGTCCGTGCTGAGCCGTGCGGCCGCCCACCCTGAGCCCGTCATGTGCCTGGACTTTGACCCCGCCGGGCAGAGGGGCATCTCTGGCTCCTCCGAGAAGAGACTCGCCTCCTGGAAGCTTGACGGACAGCACAGACTCCAGGTCAGTGAGTGTGAGCCCTCTCCGCAGACTCTCTCCTAGACCTGGGTTCAAATACTATTTAAAATCTTTCAAAGGCTTTGACGTTTGCTCTAGCCAGACTGGAGTGCCATGTGGGCGGGGTTTGCCCTTTTGATCCTTTTCTATTGGTTCCGTCACAGCTCAATCAATTACTAATAGTATTTGAAAGGATTTTAAATAGTATTTGAACCCATGTAGGTCTGTTCTTTCCAGACTCTTCCTGGCTCTCTTCTCTCTCTGGTAAAACATACAGTCCAGAGGAAGAGTCTCTGCAGGGCTCTGGGACATAAATCAGACCGCTGGTTACACAGCGTTGGCAGGCCCAGGGCTGGGGTGTCACTAGAGGCGCAGACCGTCCGCCATACACACACACACACACACACACACGTGCGTGCTCGGTCCTTCACAGACCAGAACCATCCTGATGCTCTAGTCTAGCTGCTTTAGTGACTCTGAAAAAACAAACATCCCATCACTCTTCTGCCATATATTATCTTGCGTAACAACCGAGCGCATCTGAGCCGCAATGCCTCATTTGACGCCATATTTTCTGTTGATTTCATGAGTCAAAAGGAACGGCCCAATATTTCACGTCTACCCCATGAATCAGTGTAGAGGGGAACCTGAGACTTGATATACTACAGTTCTGTACTGTGGAGGGGTGTTATTCTTTCCAGGCCTTTTTACAAATGAACGCTTGAATTAGAAATATTTGTAAACCCTCTGTTTTTTTGCTGCAAACGCCTGCAATAACACTGAAAAGGGTTTGATTCAATATACTGAAAATAGGAGCCCTGGCTATTCGGTTTATTTTGAACAAACACAAAATATTGATTTAATATGTCATTCTGGAGAAGATTTTAAAAAGTGAGTGGGGGAAAGGATCCAACTGGGGCTTTTAAATGATCCTGAAGTGCAGCGCAGTGTGACGCCCAGACAGCCATCTCCACTTCTTCCCACAAAAGTATTTTTGTGCGGACGGCAGTATGGTGAGGCGGAGGGCTGGGGTATCTGCCTTCCGGGTGGCTGCCCTTCTCGGCCCTGCTCTGCCTTGCCTGTTGAACGACCCGCGAGAGGTAATACAAATATAAAAACCTCGGAGGCCGTTAACCAAACAAAAAACACATCTGCAGTAAAGGAACAGTAGTTCACAGTGGGAGGCTACAATCAAGTCTGAGGAGCTGGAAGTACCATAGGACCGCCCAGCGCAGTGGAATCAGCCCCACACCACCCATAGTAGTGGAATCAGCCCCACACCGCCCAGTGCAGTGGAATCAGCCCCACACCACCCATAGTAGTGGAATCAGCCCCACACCGCCCAGTGCAGTGGAATCAGCCCCACACCGCCCAGTGCAGTGGAATCAGCCCCACACCGCCCAGTGCAGTGGAATCAGCCCCACACCGCCCAGTGCAGTGGAATCAGCCCCACACCGCCCAGCGCAGTGGAATCAGCCCCACACCGCCCAGCGCAGTGGAATCAGCCCCACACCACCCAGTGCAGTGGAATCAGCCCCACACCACCCATAGTAGTGGAATCAGCCCCACACCACCCAGTAGCAGTGGAATCAGCCCCACACCGCCCAGTGCAGTGGAATCAGCCCCACACCGCCCAGTGCAGTGGAATCAGCCCCACACCGCCCAGTGCAGTGGAATCAGCCCCACACCGCCCAGTGCAGTGGAATCAGCCCCACACCGCCCATAGTAGTGGAATCAGCCCCACACCGCCCAGCGCAGTGGAATCAGCCCCACACCGCCCAGCGCAGTGGAATCAGCCCCACACCGCCCAGCGCAGTGGAATCAGCCCCACACCGCCCATAGTAGTGGAATCAGCCCCACACCGCCCATAGTAGTGGAATCAGCCCCACACCACCCATAGTAGTGGAATCAGCCCCACACCACCCATAGTAGTGGAATCAGCCCCACACCACCCATAGTAGTGGAATCAGTAGTGGAATCAGCCCCACACCACCCATAGTAGTGGAATCAGCCCACACCACCCATAGTAGTGGAATCAGCCCCACACCACCCATAGTAGTGGAATCAGCCCCACACCACCCATAGTAGTGGAATCAGCCCCACACCACCCATAGTAGTGGAATCAGCCCCACACCGCCCAGCGCAGTGGAATCAGCCCCACACCACCCATAGTAGTGGAATCAGCCCCACACCGCCCAGCGCAGTGGAATCAGCCCCACACCACCCATAGTAGTGGAATCAGCCCCACACCGCCCAGCGCAGTGGAATCAGCCCCACACCACCCATAGTAGTGGAATCAGCCCCACACCACCCATAGTAGTGGAATCAGCCCCACACCACCCATAGTAGTGGAATCAGCCCCACACCACCCATAGTAGTGGAATCAGCCCCACACCACCCATAGTAGTGGAATCAGCCCCACACCGCCCAGCGCAGTGGAATCAGCCCCACACTACCCATAGTAGTGGAATCAGCCCCACACCACCCATAGTAGTGGAATCAGCCCCACACCGCCCAGCGCAGTGGAATCAGCCCCACACCACCCATAGTAGTGGAATCAGCCCCACACCACCCATAGTAGTGGAATCAGCCCCACACCGCCCAGCGCAGTGGAATCAGCCCCACACCGCCCAGCGCAGTGGAATCAGCCCCACACCGCCCAGCGCAGTGGAATCAGCCCCACACCACCCAGCGCAGTGGAATCAGCCCCACACCACCCAGCGCAGTGGAATCAGCCCCACACCACCCAGCAGTGGAATCAGCCCCACACCGCCCAGCGCAGTGGAATCAGCCCCACACCACCCATAGTAGTGGAATCAGCCCCACACCACCCATAGTAGTGGAATCAGCCCCACACCGCCCAGCGCAGTGGAATCAGCCCCACACCACCCATAGTAGTGGAATCAGCCCCACACCGCCCAGCGCAGTGGAATCAGCCCCACACCACCCATAGTAGTGGAATCAGCCCCACACCGCCCAGCGCAGTGGAATCAGCCCCACACCACCCATAGTAGTGGAATCAGCCCCACACCGCCCAGTGCAGTGGAATCAGCCCCACACCACCCATAGTAGTGGAATCAGCCCCACACCGCCCAGTGCAGTGGAATCAGCCCCACACCACCCATAGTAGTGGAATCAGCCCCACACCGCCCAGCGCAGTGGAATCAGCCCCACACCGCCCATAGTAGTGGAATCAGCCCCACACCACCCATAGTAGTGGAATCAGCCCCACACCACCCATAGTAGTGGAATCAGCCCCACACCGCCCGCCCAGCGCCCAGTGCAGTGGAATCAGCCCCACACCGCCCAGCGCAGTGGAATCAGCCCCACACCACCCATAGTAGTGGAATCAGCCCCACACCACCCATAGTAGTGGAATCAGCCCCACTGCCCAGTGCCAGCCCAGCGCAGTGGAATCAGCCCCACACCACCCATAGTAGTGGAATCAGCCCCACACCGCCCAGTGCAGTGGAATCAGCCCCACACCACCCATAGTAGTGGAATCAGCCCCACACCGCCCAGCGCAGTGGAATCAGCCCCACACCACCCATAGTAGTGGAATCAGCCCCACACCGCCCAGCGCAGTGGAATCAGCCCCACACCACCCATAGTAGTGGAATCAGCCCCACACCACCCATAGTAGTGGAATCAGCCCCATAGTAGTGGAATCAGCCCCTACCACCCATAGTAGTGGAATCAGCCCCACACCGCCCAGCGCAGTGGAATCAGCCCCACACCGCCCAGCGCAGTGGAATCAGCCCCACACCACCCAGCGCAGTGGAATCAGCCCCACACCACCCAGCGCAGTGGAATCAGCCCCACACCACCCAGCGCAGTGGAATCAGCCCCACACCGCCCAGCGCAGTGGAATCAGCCCCACACCACCCATAGTAGTGGAATCAGCCCCACACCACCCATAGTAGTGGAATCAGCCCCACACCGCCCAGCGCAGTGGAATCAGCCCCACACCACCCATAGTAGTGGAATCAGTGGAATCAGCCCCACACCACCCATAGTAGTGGAATCAGCCCCACACCGCCCAGCGCAGTGGAATCAGCCCCACACCACCCATAGTAGTGGAATCACCGCCCAGTGCAGTGGAATCAGCCCCACACCACCCATAGTAGTGGAATCAGCCCCACACCGCCCATAGTAGTGGAATCAGCCCCAGTGGAATCACCACCCATAGTAGTGGAATCAGCCCCACACCACCCATAGTAGTGGAATCAGCCCCACACCACCCATAGTAGTGGAATCAGCCCCACACCGCCCAGCGCAGTGGAATCAGCCCCACACCGCCCAGCGCAGTGGAATCAGCCCCACACCACCCATAGTAGTGGAATCAGCCCCACACCACCCATAGTAGTGGAATCAGCCCCACACCGCCCAGTGCAGTGGAATCAGCCCCACACCACCCATAGTAGTGGAATCAGCCCCACACCGCCCAGCGCAGTGGAATCAGCCCCACACCACCCATAGTAGTGGAATCAGCCCCACACCGCCCAGCGCAGTGGAATCAGCCCCACACCACCCATAGTAGTGGAATCAGCCCCACACCACCCATAGTAGTGGAATCAGCCCCACACTGCCCAGTGCAGTGGAATCAGCCCCACACCGCCCAGTGCAGTGGAATCAGCCCCACACCACCCATAGTAGTGGAATCAGCCCCACCGCCCACCGCCCATAGTAGTGGAATCAGCCCCACACCGCCCAGCGCAGTGGAATCAGCCCCACACCACCCATAGTAGTGGAATCAGCCCCACACCGCCCAGCGCAGTGGAATCAGCCCCACACCACCCAGCGCAGTGGAATCAGCCCCACACCGCCCAGCGCAGTGGAATCAGCCCCACACCATAGGCCCGAGCTGGGGGAGGGATGGAGTCAACTCTGAGGTGGGGGGGGGGACTGAGTTTGAGCGAACACAGTGGGGTCCTGTCCTGATGGTTGTTCTACTCTCCTCAGTGGAGGTGAAGGCTGTGACATGGGCTTATCAACATCAGATAAGGACAGAAACATGGAACTTAATTTATTACACATGGATCCTAGAGGCCGTTATCTTCTGTTCAGATGAGCCTTGGTGTCTAAACTGTTTTGTTAGTTACTTGTATGTGAGGATACCGTGTGTGTGTGTGTGTGTGTGTGTGTGTGTATTGAGCAGGGGAGAGTGCATGGATATGGATTTAGGTTGCTGCTCACTGCTGACAGACACTGCGAGATGGTTTTCTCCAGTCAGATAGACAGGTGGAGGAGAGAGAGACTGAGGTAGAGAGAAGTGGGCATAGAGAGAGACTGAGGGAGATTAGCCGTGTAAATCAGGCATGGCTGACTCTGAGAGGCCAGAGACATGATGACAGCTCTCACAGGTGGAGCTCCACATCCCTCAATCACAGCCATCTCTAACCCCAGCGCCATCTCAACCTCCCGACCCTGGCCCAGCTCCCGAATGCCAAGCATCCCCGGGTCACCAACACATACCTGCATAGACTCTCCTGTGCTGACCTGGGTTCAAATAATATTTGAAATCATTTCGCATACTTTAGGTGTGATAGGGTGAGCTTGTTTGTGGAAAATTTTACTGACACCAATAGAGAAGGCCCAAAAGTGCATATCACACCCGACTGGCACTTCAGGCAGGCTTAAGCAAACACTCAAAGTATTTCAAATAGTATTTGAACCCAGGTCTGCTCCAGTGTACCAGGAATTCTAGTGAGGCCTACATCTATCAGCCCGACAGGGAGCATAGGTCAGGTCATTACAGACTGATGTCTAATCTAGGCTGGAGGTGATGGACTGAGGGATGGATGACTTGGATCCCTTCTTTCACAGTTCCTCTGAGGCGTGGCCCAGCCGCCCCGGTGTCAAGAAATATTCTCTTTTAGTGTTTAAAAAAAAAATGTTTTGAAGGGCAGGTACAGGTGTAGCTCTTGCCTGTCCGTCACGTCCATCTCCTTTCCTCTCTCTTGAGACGGGGCCCCTGACACTGACACCCACAGTGTTATTCAGACCTGGGTGGGGTGTCAGAAATACCTGCTAGAATTCCGGAATGGAATGGACACGATCTGCTCGAGTGAGACTGTGATGATGGGACGTTTCAATAGATCAGCGTGAAACTTTGCGCTCCGTGCCAAGAAATGGTCCTCCTAAGCTATCTGCCGAGGAGCAGAGCAGACGCTCCTTTTGAACGTCCGCCTTGTCTGTCCGCTTCGCCAAGAGCAGGATCTGAACGTATGAATTTTCATTGGACCAGACCCTGTAATCTGGGGAAAGGAACGGCTTTTTGGGAAGGCCCCAGCTATGGAATTGAGCAGAGCAGGAGGTAGCCTAGTCGTGACTGACTGCTGAGATTACTGGCATTTAGACAGCAGGCCTTGTGTGTGTGTGTGTGTGTGTGTGTGTGTGTGTGTGTGTGTGTGTGTGTGTGTGTGTGTGTGTGTGTGTGTGTGTGTGTGTGTGTGTGTGTGTGTGTGTGTGTGTGTGTAACCGAGCCAGGAAAGAATGCTCAAACAGAAAAATGAATGAGTCCCAAAGACTTATTTTCATGATTTAGAGAATTTGATAGTGAGGGGGTTCAGGAACGAAGGCCTAGTAGAATCCCAAGACAAAGCTAATTGACTTTATTCATGACTGAGGTGGGGATAATGACACTGCTAGTGGATGACTACACTCACTGGAGGAAGTGCCTGATGTAGGAGGGAGGTGTGAGACAGAACCATCTAGACTACAGAAGGTTCTGCTAGAGGACAGCCCTGCAGCCATTTTCTCAGCATCATGTCTCAGATTGGAGAAAGTGTAGAGAGTATAATTAGGCTTACAACCTAACAATGGATGGACAATTACTTACTGTTTTTTTCTACGGCCATTTGCGGCTTACAACTGACCCCTTCAGTTGAAATACATTTTCCTGACACAATCTATGGGAAGCTAATCAAACAAAAATAGACAGTTGAACCTATCATTATCAAGGTCTGTAATGACAACCAGATGGAGGGGGGTTTGGGCATACCAACTTCTTGAGGTAATAATGGGATTCCAAATGATCTCTCTTTCACCCCCCAGCCACCCACCCAGCCCCACTTTGTTGAATAGTAGGTCTCTTACATGGGCTGGTCTAGTTCGGCTGACAATACGTTCCTTACTATTAGCTTGTTCTAAGTCTAGTAAGAACCCGTATTAATCCTACAAGTTATTCTAGGTTTTTGTATTGGTTCGTTGGTTGTTTTATGATCAATGACATTCCTCTGTAGTCTTTCTCCCGTTGCATTCCACTCTATCCACTAGGGTCGGGACTGGGAGGACCTGGCTTACGTCTTCCACATGCAGTGCTGTACTCCTCTGATTTTCCCATCCGGAACAGGAGCACGCAGACAAATTCTTGGCGTGTCACCTCCTGCACGAGACAATTAGTCTGCAAGGACACAGCTTATGAAGTCAAATTTTACGCTGTCCAGATTCATTTCTGCTTCCATGGCTAGATGTGGATGTCCCATGCAAACACACCAGCGTTACGCTGCGTAGTCTTTGCGAAGAACTGGGTAGAGCACGTGTGTTCCCCCTTCGGGAATGTCAGTGGTGCGTATGGCCCATTGATGGGGATCTAGGCACCATCCGTTAGAATATGTCACAATGTTTCCCCCTTTACTGAGATAAATTCAGTCTCTGGGACATTGTTGATCAGAGAATGGAAGCGGATGGTGATCTGAAGCAGGCAGACGTTACAACTGTGTGCTTCTCGGTCTCTTCTCCTGTCGACCAGTCCTTTCAATGCACATGTAATTCATCAGAGGTGCTTAAAGAAACACAGTTCTGCAAACGAGGATTTCAACAAGATGGTCTATCTCTTTATTTACTTCTCTCTCTCACTCTGTCTCTCTCCCACACTCTGTCTCTCTCTCTCACTCTGTCTCTCACTCTCTCTCTCTCTGTCTCTCACTCTGTCTCTCTCTCTCTCTCGTAAAGAAGTGACAAAAGGTATCTCAGCCCCATTTGCTCTTGCTATTGAAAACCTCCCAGCCTTTAACTCCAAACCAAATAGTTGAATTGTGAGGGATTTGCTCTCCACTACTCGTGTCGTAATGTTTTATGCCCGATGATTGAGTCCCTGGAGTTTCTTGGCCAGGTTCAACAACAATCCAGGCCTCCACTTGGACCTCAATCATCAGATCAGCTGATAATCTCTCGCTCACTCTCTTTCTCACTCTCTTTCTCCCTCTCTTTCTCCCTCTCTTTCTCCCACTATTTCTCCCTCTCTCTGTGTTATTGGGCACACTTCCCCAGACGGGAATGATTAAGTAGCTTGGTGAACTAATTGGTGTTTGATAATTATTTTTCCTCTCTCGGTTGGTTGCGCAATTCTGCTGAGTCTCATTTTAGATCACGTGTGAGACGATTGCAACAAAATGATTTCCTCAATTACTGTGCCGAAAAGGCTATTTTTAAATCTCCATGGGTTTCTGTTTTGCGTATGTTACTTAGCAACTGAAAAGCCCTGACCCATTAACAGCCTACAATGTTATACCCACATTTGAGTGCATTGCTGTGCTTTTCTTTTGTTGAAAAGTGTGTGTGTGTGTGTGTGTGTGTGTGTGTGTGCATGCTTGTGTTTGTGAAAGACTGTTCTCAGAGAGCCTCAATGTATGGATTCTTATGGTCCCTCTTCCTTCCTTGCTCTCTCTGTGGCCTTTGCTGTTCAATCCTCAGCTCCAGGAACCCGTAGCCCTTGTGAATCCTGGGATCTCCCAGCTGTGCATCCGGGGGGACCGGAAGATCGTGGCATCGGCCGGCTGGGACCATCGTGTCCGTGTGTTTGGCTGGAAGAAGCTCCGGCCCCTGGCTGTCCTCCAGCACCACACAGACATGGTGCTGAGCCTGGCCTTCTCAGACCACCAGGACCCCAGGAACAGGATGCTGGCCGCGGGCTCCAAAGACCAGCGCATCAGCCTCTGGTCCATATACAACCAGGGCAGCTCGGACACTGGGTGAGCCACTGGGCCCTGTTGGTATGTTATAGGGAGTCTTCTCGCCAGTGATTATACCAACTCTTTTACGCTCCTTTTACTATCCCAGGACTATATCTGAATGTACTGACTAGAGCTGGACTATGTGAACTACTGGGTAGGAACTTCTGTCTCAGACTGTGAAGACATTTCCGACATAGCCAAGATGGATCAGGTCAGGATGAGATGTCTTTGTGCTTCCAAACAAAAGCTGTCAAGACGGCTGGTTAGTTCTGCTAACAATTCACTGAGACTTAATTTGAACACATTATTTTTGGTCAAAACCAACTGTTTTATTGTGTTTGCTTATCTGGTAGGAGATTTGCCTGAGCGGACTTGAATTTGAGGTATAAGTCGCGCCTGAGTGACTGTGTAATCCTGTGTTGTTGATCTAGTTTAACATTGCCCTCTGCTCTGACCTACACTGCATCAGTCAAACAGGGTTAACCACAGAACTTGGACAGAAGAGACAAAGCTGTTTGTTAAGGAGGGCCACTGAACAATCTTCCCTCAACTAGAGAGGCTGTCTGTACGGATTTGCACTTAAGAGGTTACTTGTATTTTCAGTTTGGTCTTAAATGTATTTCTGTTTGTCATTGTGAGTACAATATGTTGCCCCTGTGCATTGTGGGAAAAATGTGTCAAATTCAAACTGTGATTGGATGTGTTTAAGGTTTGTGAATTACACCCCAAGTCCACCAAATGTAAATAGTATCTGCTGTGCTTTTTAACTTTTTTATTTCCTGGTTATAAATATGTTTTTCTGTACATCCACCAAGCATCAACAGTTGTATAACTGCAACCTAGAATCTAAATGAGTCTTCCTTGGTCAGGGTAGTTGAGAAGCCGTCCGGCATACTTGTTGTCAAACTACCAGAGAAAACAGATGTAATGTTTGTCTACTGGGTGTAAATGGTGTCTCTAATAATATCCCAGTGAGTCAATGAGCAGCATGGGATCTCATGTGTTACAGGGCTGCGCTGCCTACACTGCTATAAACTTCAAACAGACGTTCACATAGACATTTTGCTTCATAAAGCCCCAGTCTCCTGGGATGACCTAGACCGGACATTCTAGTTAGACTACAGGAAAAGGCCAGAGAAATCAAAGACTCCTCGCAGCAGTGAGATATTCCTCCATCCCAAGTAAGAGGAAAGAGCAAGCCGTTCATTACATGAACTAACTCCCCTGGCGCGTGCTCCGTCCTTGTCTTCCCTCCGCTCAGACTTCTCGCCGTACCTTTGTCTGTGACCTCTGCCGCGACTTCTTCAATCTCTAATAGCTTCCTACTTCTCCTGTAGACTTTGAACAAACAACAGAGGTGGCGTGGGCTGGCTTCCGTCCGTTCTCTGATAAATCAAATGCTGCTTCATTGCTGCAGATGTGTGCTGAATGGAGGAGCGACCCACAAGCTAGGGGGGAAGTCAATAAATGGAGACGAGAGGACCCCACAACAGGGCCGGACACACAATAGAACCCTGCCTCAGTCAGTTATCACCTAGCGTGTCTACCATGGCCTTGGAGGTCAAGGGTCAGCGGGCCATTGTGATTTTGAATATTTTCTTTCAGTTCAGTCGAGTATTTAGCTTAGCCTAGGCCTCTGCTATTACAGCACAGATTGTAATATACCTTGATGTATTGAATGGTGGGTTGGATTACTGGGTGATGACATGAGACGAACTGACCATGAATGTTTATAAAATAGAAATGAATAGGAATATGATGGTAAGAAAATAGTTTTCTGCTTGAGAGTGGTTAAAATGCCATGCTTTGCAGGCAGAGTCATCTTTGTTTGTCGTCTGCACACTAATATGAATGCATCACGGTTGTTTCTCTCTCTCTAGTGGTGTTTTTTATATTCAGCATAAAATGTCTGTCAGCGTTGGCAAATGGAACAAACTGTAGTTCCTTCACTCGCTTTGGGAAAATGTGAAACACTTGCTCTGCTCTCTCTGCATAACTTTTAGGTAAACGACTCCTGTAGGTCTACCTCGGCTTGTTTTTAATATCTGTCCACAGATATGCCAAGCTGCCGGGGTGCGGCAGGGGAGATGTACACAAAGGTGAAACAATCTGAGCACAGCTCTGATAGGCTTGTCACAACAGATGGGCCAGATGCAGATGAGTGTCAAATGATGCCTCTGGTTGCATTATCATTCATTCTCCTGAGTCTGTCCTCATATGGCAAGCATTTGGCATCCTATCTTCTTTGGAGCTGAAGACATCTGTGTGCATAGCTAGGCTGTACAGAAATACCAAAGATTTCACTCAAGTCTTATTTTTCTGTCTGATTGGAGTATGTTTTTCCACAGGCGGCTCAGCCTGAGACATGCCCACTCACCTTTTTAAAGCATTAGGTTAGTAGTGGGGAAACACAGGAATTAATGTCAGTATTTAGGCCTACCTGAGCTGAATGTGCATCAAAAATGAACAGTAATGGCCTTATGTCTAAAATGTAGCCTATGTATCACAGATCATTGTGAAGCATTTATTATAGTGAATATACACTGAACAAAAATATAAAAGCAACATGTAAAGTGTTGGTCCCATGTTTCATTAAGTGGAAAGAAAAAAAAATCCCCAAAATTGTCCATATGCACAAATAGCTAATTTCTCTCAAATTTGGTGCACCCATTTGTTTACATCCCTGTTAGTGAGCGTTTTTCCTTTGCCAAGAAAATCCATCCACCTGACAGATGTGGCATATCAAGAAGCTGATAAAACATGCTCATTACACAGGTGCACCTTGTGCTGGGGACAATAAAAGGCCACTCGCTCTAAAATATGTGGCTTTGTCACACAATAATGCCACAGATGTCTTGAGAAAGTGTGGCACGCTGACTGCAGGAATGTCCATCATAGCTGTTGCCCTAGAATTTAATGTTAATTTCTCTACCATAAGCCACCTCCAACTTCGTTTAAGATTATTTGGCATTATGTCCAACCGGCCTCACAACCGCAGACCATGTCTATGGCGTCGTGTGGGCGAGCAGTTTGCTATTGACAATGAACACAATTGCATTTTATCAATGTAAATTTAGGCCCATTGTCGTGTCATTCTTCTGCTGCCATTATCTCGCGTTTCAGCATGATAATGCACTGCCCCGTGTCTCAAGGATCTGTACACAATTCCTGGAAGCTGAAAATGTCCCAGTTCTTCCATGGCCTGCATACTCAGCAGACATGTCACCCATTGAGCATATTTGGGATGCTCTGGATCGACGTGTACAACCGCAAGTTCCAGTTCCAGGAGATGTGAAGATGTGCCACGCTGCATGAGGCAAATAGTGGTCACACCAGATACTGACTGATTTTCTGATCCACGCCTCTACTTTTTTTTTTTTTAAGGTATCTGTTATCAACATATTCCCAGTCATGTTAAATCCATAGATTAGGGCCTAATTTATGTATTTTAATTGACTGATTTCCTGATATGAGCTGTAACTCAGTAAAATCTTTGAAATTGTTGCATGTTGGTTTATATTTTTGTTCAAAAATAGTTTTAGTTGTAGTAGTTTAACTTTTTTTTTGCTGTTGCAAGGAGCAGCATCCAGCCCCTAAAATGAACTGCTGTTTTAGATGTATTTTTAATTCCACTTGTCCCACGGTTTGAGAGCAGGTATAGGCTACTTTATCTAGGGTGGTATGTTTACAGGGCATTTTATAAGACAAAAGTATGCATAGAAATGTAATTAATGGCAATGGAGTGTATTATCAATTCTATTTAAGAGTTATGCTACTTTTGAGCCGTAATGTAGGCTGTAGCATACCCCGTAATACAATCTGTCATGCGTAAGTGTCCAGTTTGGATTTAGTTGACGGTGATAAGTTTATGGGACTCAGAACTCACAAATATATTTTTTCACTCTAATGATATAGGCTACTGCGCATCGTCCGTCACATAAATATTCACCTTGCTCTGAGATTATTTTGTTGTGTCCAAGCGGTAATTATCTGTCAGTTATGTCCTGTCCTCACCTGGCGGCCCTCAGCGAGCGGACAGTCGGGGAATGGCGCATGTTCGGGACCACTGGCCCAACATCAAGGCGAAGCACTGCAAGGATAAACACAGCTGGGTCTACCTAACGGAAGAGTCCTCGACCAAACGGAAGAGGCCTGGGTCTCGGTGTCCTCGCCTTCCTGATGGGTCACTTCTCATTACGCCCAGCCGAAGTTCAGCTCACGCCAAGGGAGCCTCAATTCTCCAGACTGACGCTTCCTGTCCAGGTCACACAGGAACCAGGAATAATGTGAATGTGAAGGAAAATGTGTTTACGTATTTAGCAACTACAAAATGGTTAGTAACTCTGCAATAGCATTATTGTTTCGAAATTAGCGTAAGACGTTATAATATTGTAGAACCAGTCCATAACGAATCAGTGCATGATGGTAGGCCTATAAAGGCAAACTTTCGTGAATACTTTCTTTGCTTCCAAATGTATCATATAATCACACTTTTATCCTGGATTTTAGGCAAATGTAAATGTTAGAATTGTTTATACATTAGGCTTGCATTATTTTAGTTATTGAATAACTATTGTGTAAATGTGCCAATTTTTTGTAGGTTTGTAGTGTCAGGAATAACTTTCAATCGAAACAAGTATTGTTTTTCCAAGGCTAATTTGATCATCAAATTTATCGGCGTGTGTTTCAATCTTCATTTTGTTCCAACTTGGAAATATGTAGCCTAGTCTTAACCTACAGTAAAATGATTGTCTTTTGAAAAACGATTTCCCTCAAACGAGAGCAGCTCTTATTCCATGATATTCCCGAAATCCACGCGTTCAGGTCTCTGTTGGTGTTAGTACCCTAAACAGAATGTATACGATCAATTAGTTGACGGTCAAATGAGTGGACATGATTTACGCTTCGATTCCTTCACAAGTCATTTAACAGGCAGAGGTCAACCTGCGCACGGGCGTCCTTTTCACCTACCTTGGACCCTTCGGCATCTGCAATGCGCTTGAAGAGAAGATGCATACTTGAAATGAATCATGACGTCTCCTATTGTCATGATTGTCCCAGATCCCCGAACAGCATGTTATTTTAGCAAGAATTATTCTTGACAACAAAGCATCCTTTATATGACCGATTTCTAATAGAGACAGCACTGCACGGAATATGAATGTGTGTTTTTGGCTAGTGATCCTTTTTAAGCAAAAAAAATAGCACGACTGTGGCAATTCATGTGAGGAATAGATCCTTTAAATGTCCAACGCAGCCGTTTTTAATATCGATATCAAATCATTTCTGGATAACAATTAAGTAGATTTACTGTGATTTTTTTTCCCCAATTTAAGTGGTAAATATTTTTTTTTTTGCTTCAGAGCAATTTCTCAAGCAAGAATTCTGCTTTGACTGTCTGGGAGTGGTCACGTGTTTGACTGCACCGGGCCTTTAGGAGGAAATGTTTAATGTTTTTTTATTGTCTGTGTAGAAGAGACAGAGTGGGTATTTTTCTGGGAAGTCAGATGGTTGGCTGTATGACCTGTTGTTCATGGTTAAAGCTATTCCCGCTCCTGATATTGTAGATGATTATAAGTTAAAGTTGAATGTTGATAATACGTTTGAATCCATACTGCACTATTTTGTTTTCTCAATAAATTAATGAATCGTGGTCTGACCAATTGACATCTGGTTGCAAAAATATTTTGTTTTATAGCCTACACTTTTTTGTTTAATTTGCCAACAATATTTTGAAATATATATTTTTGTAAATCTAAAAATTGCATCTAGGCCTACACATGTTTATTACATTTAAAGCTAAAAAAAACTTTTTTTTTTGTTTCAGAACAAGAAATAAGAAATGTTTGATTTAATACATTTGGGTTGGATAGAATTCCTGATTGAGTATCAAATTTTGTTGCTGGGTTGCTCAATGGCATGCCTAGTTGATTTTACTGTTTTTTGCCTTTATTTTCACACACACACACACAATCCACACACACACAATCCACACACACACTTGCCCAAGCACACAACCCACATATATACATGTGCACACAGAACACACACTTGTGCGTGCCTACACACACACACACACACACACACACACAGACAATTAAGGGGCTTGGCCTTTCCATGTGTGTGTTTACCTTTTGGAAGTATGGTCCTATTACTGTGCAACTATGAGTGTGTATGTGTAGCGTGATTCCTCTTCTATGCAACACACCATTTGAATAATTCTGTAGACCCAGGTGTGGATGTTGACCTTTTGAACTGTAGCATATCGGTCGGTGTTCAACCTAATGTTTAGACAGGTTCCAAGTCCCCTCTCTCTCACACATACACTGAACACCATAATCCAACTGGGTAAATCCAGTTTGAGGAAACAGAATAATGCAATCAATGAGGCAAGGTCTTTCCTGGCCCCGTGATAGCACACAGGCAGGGAGGACTCGTGCTTTATGAATTAAAAGTTAAGAATGTGATGTTTATTTTACAGTTACAGAACAGTCATGCTGCTGCTTTATTTACTTAGAATTGCTGCAAGTCAGTGCCATGGTACAAGCTTCTCAGGGCTGCATCTCAGGATGGTTAAAAAAATCAAATCCATTTTTTTTTTCTCGAACAAAAAAAAACATTTCAAAGGCATTTTAACACCTATCTGATGAGCTCAACATGCAAATATCTTGTATATTTATGGAAGCTTGATTGACTATATAACATATGGCTTTTTTGAAAGCAAAAAAAAAAACAAAGTGCATCCAACACAAAAAAATAATAATTTCCAGTCCGTGATAATGCATCATCCATGTTTTAAGAGAGGGCTCACTGTCTGCTTCGCTCTACCTCACAGGAAAAAGGTACCCTCATATAGAGCTATTGCTGTCAACGTTCAGAGGTCAAGACAGACCGCTGCTTGGGCTCAGAAGGCAGTCTGTACTTCCTGCCAAGATGCGTTTCCCTAAAATAAATACGGAAGTTTTTGTCTCTCTGAGGGGTGGAGGGTATCCAGCAACAGGAGAGCACCGCGCAATCTCCCGACTCACTTGACATTGCATCAGCCATGAAGACAGAGTTGTGTTGTCCCTCCCCTCCTGTGTGTTTGCTTTTCCACAGCGCTAGCTAGCTAGTAGCGGTGGCCCAGGTGTGTCGGCCATGGGCAGCGGCTGCCAGCTACAGCTAAACATTCATTATCTTGGCCCGTAGTCATAGTTAGATGGGGCGCTGGTGGCAGAGTACATGTTAGCTGTGGCTGGGTTCATGTGGTGGTGGTACGTGTGTCCTCTGATGCCGGGTAAAGGGTACGGCGATGGCCGGGTCTTAGCCCCAAGGTAGTGTTCGTAGGATGTGGGGTACTTGTATGGGTGGTGATGCAGGGTGTCTGGGGCCAGCGGGTGGCCGTCCGGGGTACGCAAGTCGTGGGGAGGGCTGGGCCGGCCGCTGGTGAGGGGGACAGCGTGGAGGCCTCCTGGGATGGGGAGAGCGGGGCTGAGGACGCGTGACATCAGCTGATGGGCGGGGTCGGCGTGCATCGGCGTACCACTGGGGTCCCGGTCGTAGTCCCGCCTACTGTCCTCTAACGTCAACAACAAACAATAGCAGACAGTCAGAGATCGGCAAAACCTTTATTTAACTAGGCCAGTCAGTTCAGAACAAATTTGTATTTACAATGAGGGCCTACCCCGGCCAAACGTTAACCCAGACGACATTGGGCCAATTGTGCACCGCCCTATGGGACTCCCAATCATGGCCGGTTGTGATACAGCCTGGAATCAAACCAGGGTCTGTAGTGATGCCTCTAGCACTCAGATACAGTGCCTTAGACCTCTGCGCCACTAACACATTAGCCAAGTCAAGAGCAAGCACACCAAAGCATCCTGATCTGTGGTAATACAATGCATTTCTATAATTCTGCAATCTACATTGTGAAAGTTACATTTACTGTAGGTGATATCTGTTCTATATTTTTCATGGATATGAACTTATGAAAGCAAAACTTTACTCGTATTTCAGTTATAGTATTGCTAAATTAAGATGAAATGTGTACATTTGTTCTAAAAGATCATTCCTGGATTAATTTGGTCTCTCGGTGAAGGTAATGAACTTGTTAATTATATTCCTCATCTGAGAAAGGGAGGGCTACAGACCTTTTTCTGAGCTGTTCTGCTGTGGGGGAGACGACATTGGGTTCCTTGTTCTTGCAAAGGCACTCATAATTGGCAGAGAGCCTGGCCTGTGATTCCTGGGCCTGGAGCAGAGAGAGTGAATTCAGTTACACTGTCAAATATTTTGTGTGTCAAAAACGCCAATAGCTTTATTATGTATTAAGATAGAGGATGAACATTAACAGAGCCACAAGACACAAATAATTAAATGGGATTTATTTATGTATGACATTGGCTGTAAATAGACTAGCACATTTCATATTCACTGGGTCCGTTAAAACAAGTTGAGGCAGTTTTGTGAAAATTAATCAGATTGTTACTGATAAATTGAGTAGACCTAAATGGAGTTTAAAGTTTTCTCACCAGTCCTCCGGATCACAGTCCCTGAAGCCCTTTGCAAAAGGATTACTGGCGATTTTCAGCTGCGTGATCTACAACCAGAAGGACAAAGTCAGGTAAACCTCCATGTCAAAGTAGAAAGTCCAACCCAGAACAACACGCATTACGTGCGGCGTTTAGGTTATTATTAGGGTTAAATACATAACATTCGAACGTGTAATATTCACGAAATATAATGTAGCCTACGCCTACTCAACACGAAAAAAATTGAGCGGAACGTGTATCTGCCTATGGCGTGATATAGGCTTAACTAGTGAGGGTCAAAGCGTTTACTGTTACGTTGCCATAAAGAACGATGCTATAGCCGCTCCCCCTTTCCCTTGTATAGAAACATGCCTATTATAATCAACATGTTAAAAGGTAGGTAAGGAATCTTTTAACATAGTCTTCAAATATAAAACGTATTTTTGTAATGATGGCTAGGCCTTTGCCTACAGAATTACAGTTTAGTCATAAGAAGTGTTTTATTGTGGCCTTGACACTGAATAAAAATGTCAGCTGAACATGTCATTTTTTATAATTGACGAGGCTAATAGTTTTGTACATCCGCGAATGAAGTTATGTGGTCATGAATTTCCGGAATGAGTTGAACAACAAAATGAATGCCCCTTAGTTTGCGTAGAAGACCAGTTGGATACGAAGGGGTCAAACAGATAGAACACATATCAGGAAAGACGGAGGAAAAAAGAGAAACTGGACAGCTGTGCAGGGGCATCAGTGACACAGATCATTTTCAGTCGCAAAAATATCACGTAAAGGAATTATGTTCAGTTATTTGATACAATAAAATATTTTGTGAAAAGTTAACGGGGATCAAACTGAAATGGGAGGGATCAAAAGAAGAGGGAAGAATCAGATGTTCCGTAAAATGAATAAGGCTTTTTTTTCACGGTCAGAAAAGCGTTTTTTGGCCTATAGCCTATTTCTTAAATGTGTTTGTCATGTCTTTAATTTAAAGTTTGTCAGAATAATCCATAATCTATTTCACTGAGGTATAAATACTATTTTTAGTCATTTTTTTAATGTGGCCTACATTGTTTTATGAAATAAAGCCATGTTTTCTTGCAACGAATGCTGTTAGGTTGTGCCTTGTTCGAAATATGGAAGGGTCAAATAATGCATATATGAATAAAATATATATATTTGCGATCCTTGCGTCAGTTATAGGTTATTCGTTTGTCAATATAATTATTTGTCCTGCAAATTATTAGGTTAATTACTAATCTAATACAAGTTTATAACCTAACAGATCCCTATTCGTTTTACTTCATTATTATAGAAATACAGGGAAACAGGCTGGCCCCACGATTATCCTGTTGTTTAAGGCCTGCTGATTTATATTTGGCTTCATTCGTTTATACTTTTTAAATTGTCCCATGTTGTAAAAACACTGCCTGTTCACGAAATACAGTGTAAAACTAACAACAACAATAACAACCATCTATTATCGTGTTATAATATGTTACAATGTGTGTTATTATATCTGCATAGCACATAGAGGGCGATATCTTACCCTGTGGTTTTGGTATGCTGTTACCGCCGTGAAACGTGTTTCCTCAAAAACAAAGGTCTTGTAATTCTCCTCCGCATACTTCTCGCTGTCTTTGCGTGGGTCCACATAGACGACGTGGAACCTTGGCTGGTATCTGTGCATTGAGTTTAGAATTATCTGCAGAGGGAGAGAGAGGAATAGGTTAGGCCTATTTTACTTAACTCAATGGATATTTGTCGATTGTGATATCTCTAAATAGTGTTTTCGAAATCCCATGTTGGCTCGGCAACGCAAAGGTCAGTTAATTAATGAATGAGCATAATTCTAACGGAAGTCAATAGATTTTCCGCACTATAGGCCTACCATTTTACGCACAACCAAATGTATCAAATTACGCATGGATTAAAATGATGTCAAATCAAAAAGATGAACTAGACCTATATAATTACCCAGAGCTATCCAACACAAATGGGTAAACTGGAAAACTGTTGTTGTGTAGTTTAGGAAATGTGAAAGAATTGTGCCGTGGAAACTATTTGGCGCACAGACATTCACCTGTGCAGGTATAGTTATTTTGAATCATGCTCTCTTTAAAGCCATTTGAAAGCAGATGGAATCAGTTCAAATTAATACTTTCAAATAGTATGATTTCATGTGACATGTGGCGTATAGGATATGGGCTATAACGTCTTACTCATAGATACACTATTTAGTAAACCAGGGTCTTCGCTGCAATATACTTACATGTCCATTGTCATCCAGTAAATTGTTAGTGAGTTTTAGTTTATCGAATGAGACTATCTGCTTCATCCACTGTGCGCCCTTGGCTGGAGAGTCCGGGTGGTAGTGAACTCTCCCCGGAGTAGCAGGGTCAGCTTTACCCGCCACCAGCCACGAGGAGCTGTGGAAAGCATACCTATGAAAGGAAGATGAAACACGAGCAACATTTTCACCGAGTTTACAGGGGGTCTCAATGGATTGTAATTCCTACGTTCTGTTTTCCAATTAAATGCATTGTCTCGGGCCCACTGTGAGTTGGATGCACGTCCACTGGAACTATAGGCCATTGCCCTACACCACTGCAACTAATGTTCACTGGCACAAAATATTTCCCAAGAAAACTGTAGATTTGTATCTTGTTCATTTGGTAAATAAAACGTACCTGTATCTTTTGTCGTCGACTGGTAAGAAATCCATTAGCAGCATGTAGTCTGCCATAGGATCCATTCCAAATATTTTCACTTGAAACGTAGGAAACATTCGCCTGACAGAGAAAACACATGGATATATTCAAATCAGTTTTCTTTGACTTGGCTCTATCATTGTGTGGGCTGATCTGCAAGTGTTTGTCACTTGGGTGTACTTGCGATTTTGAGAAATTCCCATCAGGATATGAGCAATATGTTGTGATATGCTTTTTGATAACATATTGGGTTTTTACAACAGTCGAAAATATTATTTCACCCGCAGCCACAACCGTATTGTTATGTTTTTTGGGGGGGTTGTTGTTGCAGTAGGCCTACATGATGTTATGACGCCTTCCTATTCCACAAAAAAAGCAGGCCCGGGATTTTAGGCCTATACTGTGTATGACGCGTTTTAATGGGTGGATAAACGACGTGCTACATTTTTGGTTAACCCAAATGACGCTTAGCTTTATATAATACTGCACATCCACTTGCATTTCTCTTCTACCCTTTGATGGATTCCAGTCATTTATACGCACGAGGGGCTGTTCTTTTCCCCCGTCTCTTTAATAAATATGCCTACTTTCTCTTTCTCCTGATCACACTCGCATGAGGGGTGTATCATACAGTAAAACGTTTTATTGTGTGTGGAGTAAATCGCCAAACCAGTGAAAGTGATCCTAAAATCACCGCTCAATTAACGTCAGTGTCTATTCAAGGCTGCAGTTGTGGATAGGTGAGGTTAAAGTAGCTTTTAAAGTACCCTCCCTCGGATCTTGTGTTGCTTAGTATCTCGGGAATGACAGATGTTTTTCTGCTGTCACCCTATAGGTAAACTGAGCCGGCTTAAATGCCGTCTCTTATGTAGCTCAAATCCATAAAACACAACTGTAAATATTGAATTTTTAAAAACGCAGTTATTAAAACTTAACTGATAGATATGGCAAGTGGACCTAGTCATACAGCGAATTAATCGATATGTTTTTTTGACTGATATTACAATTCCATCAAATATTGTGTTGCTCTGTTGCCTATGAGAAAGCATAGAAATCAAGTTATATTAGAGCAAGAAATGGGTTATAGTCCTGTCATTTTACTATTATGTGGAATGTTTACAGTAGGAAGTTATTTTTATGCGAACATCGGCCTATTTCAAAACTTTCACTCGCTTTTGAAAAGCGCTAAATGCTGCATTTCAGGAGGGTATCAAGAGTAAACCGTAACCGTAAAATAACTATAGCACCAAAGGAACCTCGTTATTCATTGCCCGAATAAAGTCGAATTCTGGACCGTTCTCTATCTGTTTGAACAATCTAATGTAGCATCCCCTAATTCACTGTAGTGAGACTCAGTGGACTAATGTTTATGTTTGAGTGCCGCTGCTTTGTTGGTTAACGCATATACCCAAGGCCTACTGCGACCCTAATGGTCTTATAACGATCTGTGACATTGGCGCGTAAATCGGGGTTTAGGGTTCCAGAAATAAATGCCTTGGGTATGGTGTTATGACTCAGAATAGGAAAGCTCAAGTTCACATTTTGTGCGGTGAGTTTATGTCAAGGAAAGCACGACCCATTTAGGGGGAAACAGAAGGGCATTTACCCGTACAATTCTTCTCTAAAATGCATGCGTAAACTGTTGGATAAATATCGTAATATTATTCAGTCGGAAATATTGAGCTTTCTCTGCGCAAGCATGTAGGCCGTTTTGAATGTATTTGTGGGGAAATAGCATAGTCTTAATTGTATCTACTACTACAAATAAAAATGCTTAATTTAAGAGAATGCTTAACATACTAATAAGCTAATAGGCATATTTGATTCCGTTCCAATCTGTCTAGAAATTTTATCAGGGCTCTGTCTGTCTATTGGCTGGAGTTAATTATATTATAACACTACAGAATATTCCTTAAATCGTTTATTAGTGAATAATTTGTCTAGGTAGTATCGTAAAATGTGACGAGCTATTAAAAAAACATGATCTGAAAGATGTTTTCAGTAGATCCAAAGCCTGGATATTGCTGCGTAATTTCCATTGCAGCATCACACCAACATCTTTCAGATCAATTGACTATACACACCGACTTTAAATATCTCCCAACATATCTCATGATTTGCGTTGTATGTGCGAGCTCTCAGGGGATACATTTGAAATGGGCAACTAAATATTTCTTCATGTATAACATAAGCTCATATCTGGAGGCCCAGTGCAGCCTAACCCAGTGAAGCCTGCATGTATCTTGGTGTAAATTCCACTCACCTTCCAGCCTTGGTAACGATCATCTCTGTTCCCAGCTGATTAAATTCATCCCATAAAGCTTTCATCTCCAACTGAACGTTAATGTTGGCCACCTTAGGGTTCTTTTTCACCAGAGACTTGCTGTTCGGCGTGGAGCTAGAGGACGACGAGGAACAGTTGGAAGTTCCGGTGTCGCTGTGCTGGGCCTGGGCCGGGTTCGACCCCGAGTAGTTGTAGCTGTGTTGAGCGGCCGGGCAGGGCTCAAAGTGGGTTTCATGTTGGCTGTAGGGGTCCCCGGGGGACGGGGAGAGATGGTAACTTCCTGACGTGTTGAGGCTGCTTAGGCTGCTAGTAGTGAAGGCTGCAACATCGCAAAAATGGGACAGCTGCGTCAGCCACGGACTGGATATTGCTGAAATCATTCCAAAAGCTGGATTTTACTATATGCGTTGCACTTGTGGATAGAAATAAAACAACAACCCTGAAAAGCAGTTGTAGGCTCGCGTTATTTTCTTCAACGTCAAACACCCTTTATAAATGTTCGAGTAGTTTTACAATAGTGTGTCTTAGTGTTTTCTGCGTTCATTAATCATCGCTGTTGCATCCGATGCTGTAATAAACCACAGCCTACATCCTAAAATGTCTGTTACAGTTACAGAATTTGATCGCAGCATTTCTCGCAAAACGTCCAAATAGTGAAAAAAAGTTGATTCAGAACTTGTTTTTTTCGGCGACCCTAATTATAATTCCCAATCCTGATCAGAAATGGTTTTGTAGAACTATAACCCTGGGCACACGCAAGTTGTTTTTTCGAGGGATTGTGTTCAAAAGTATTCCAGGCGGCCTCTGCTCTGCTGCCCTACTGCAGTATGATACACTGCAATCCAGACTTCTTCTCTCTTATCTAGGGCCTCCCCTTCACGATAAAAAGAGGTCTTATTTCTATTTAGATAAGGAACTGCAGGTAAAGTCCCTTTCCCCGCCTGCCTTGGGACGAGACTGATTGACAGTGAAGTGCGCCCCTTTTTAATGGGCTTTCCGGCACCCATTTACTTTTGGATAAGGGAATCGCCCACATCGACTTCCCGTAACAATAGACGGGATAGCTGGCACAGTGGAGGGTAAACGTTTTTACAAGGTAAACAAACACTTATTTGCATGCACAAACAAACACATAAGGTTATTTCGAGGTGAATTGTATGTTACATTGTTTTGCCAAATGGAACTGGGATAAGGGACACATGCCAATGTGTTGGATATAGGCCTATCAACTGTTTTTACCATTAATACGAACTGGTGCCCCATGTAAGGCTACCCCGGCCACTAACTTCGCGTTCCCTAATTTCAAAATGTGTTATCGGGCTCTTTTCTTCTCTGTAAGTAGTATTTACGAACTCACTGTGATTTGAAATGCAACTGAAATCCCTATTTTGACAAGATATGTCAGTTCTATGAATATAGGCTACATGTAGTCTATGATTACTGGGTGTTTTAAAAGTTGTGATTCGTTTATTAGTTATAACTTCTTATCGTCATATGCATCATAATTCTCCCCGAACTTTCCTATTGCCTACTGGGTGTGACTTTTCGGGAATATCTTCATAGATCCCTATTTTTTTTTTAATATTCTACTCCAGTATCAACATTGCTTAAGTTATGCATTTCATATCTACACTAACGCAAACATGGTTGCTCAATTTGAGGATATTACGGGAACAAGATCACATCTACATGCAACAAGAACCTGAGATGATCAACAAACAAACTTAACGCAGGCAAATATTTACACGGTTATTGTTAAGACCGCGCTCGTACCTTCCATTTCCCTGGTGACAGTGCTGTAGTGCATTTTCAATGAACTGTAACAGTCGTGCTGGTGTTGCTTGTCCAGGCCAATACCGTGTTTGTCAAATGTTGCGTTTCCTGCTTGCTCTGCAGCTGAAATCAGAGAGGCTATACTGAAAGCATTTGCCTTTGGAGAGAGGGGACCGCTGTCGTCCATAGGCGAGAAATGAATTCGAGAAAAGCCGTCTCTCCTCTGCTTCCTTTCTGCTCTATTCCAGAAAGCAGGAGACAAGACACAATGCGCAGGAACATACGCTACAATAGTTATAGTTTTACATTTCGCCTCTAACATTCGTTGGTAGCCTATTCAGGGACCTTTCGGCGAAGTAGTCTATGAGTAACTCCGCTGGTTTCAAAGCAAAGTATTCCCACGGAATCTTTTTGAAGATTTGAACAACTTTAAAAACTTTTCCCTTGCACGAATTCAATTGATATGCCCAAACACATCCACTTCTATTAAAACATCGTTCATACGCAGAGAGCTGTTCCCTTCTTCCCCCATTCGGTGGCTGGGTGATGTCATAAGAGTTCGCTAGTCTGCCTTGAGGAGAAGCTACCGCAGAGAGAGAGAATGTCAAAAGTGAGAGCTCCACGCCTCCCATGCAGGGCTCGAAAAAAAGTGTGCACGCTTTGACTGGAACTTTTATTTGAATAAGACCTTGTCAATCAATGTGCCAAATGTTTTATTCATTTTACAACAACACAAATGTAACGTCATTGCGGATGTCAGACTTCAAAGTACTGCGATTGTACAGTGAATTATATGTTTAGGTTCTTTGGTTGTGCAAGGATAGCGCGCGTAATTTCCAAATAGTCTACTTTGGACATGTGGGCGTTGTTGTCCCCTCCTGTCTAATGAACTAGCCTATGCATTGTCGTGTTGTCATCCCTACTTTTATAGAGGTAGGAATAGTGTATTCATTTAGGGTTATAGTCAATGAATTCACTCCCACACACTCACTCACTCATTAATTGTACGCATTGCCTAGTTGGTGCAATGTCTGGCCCAAACCGAAAGGCCTACATGATCTCACCACCAGACAATTTTAAGCAATATGGATAATATCATTATGATGTGTCCACTAAATGCATTTTTTTTTACATCTCGCAACGTTTACAGATTTTCTCAAACGTAGGATAATGTAGTTTGTGGCTTGCCATGGTGGACTGTAAACAAAGTTCAGCGCAAGTGTTAATAAAGTCACTAGGGGCTGCTGTCCTGGGAGCCTGTCTGTAACGCAAGGAGAGCTGCCATCATGCGCGATCCTAGGCACTTGACCATTATCTTGCGTTTACAGTAGGCCTATCGGGTTATCAGCTTATCAAGCTTCATAATTAATTAATAGTAACAAAAGTTATGTTTTGTTGAGCTTCTGCGATAGCAACTGGGGTTTAGTCTAATTTACACTTGGGCGATTGAATAACTTGCGGCCCGCAGCGGGCTACTAATGGGATAACCTAGTTAGCGGCACCGCTGTTGTCTTTGCGGATCAGCCCTATTTGTTTTGGATGTTTGTCTTGGTGCTATCGAGCATAAATAAACTACTGTGGTGAACTGTTGTTTTTAAGTGTAGAATTATACAGAACTATTTGGATCGTTAATATATTTGGCCAACATAATTAACTAATGCAAATAACCATGGAAAGGGACACATCTATTTAACAGCAAGCAATCCCTGATTTATTTTCCTATTTGTTTAATTACGACAGTATCTAAACATATAGGCCCTACACTTAAGATGTATGTTGTTATACAGTAGCAGGCAGCTTAAAATGCATAACCATTTGATAGCCTAATAGACCTAAACCATCTAGATAGGATATAATACACAATGTTGTGTATTTATTGTTGTATTCCTATATAGTCTATAGGCCTATCTGGTTACTATGCTATATTGATATTTCAAGAAAATGCAAGACTAACAACGTATCAAGTAGTCCACCTCAATACAACGCGGCCATTTCCTTATTTTTATCAGATGATGCCATTGATACCAACTCACTTCATCATTGCCAAGTCGGAAGCGTCCTTTGTAAATACCCAGGTGATAACAGACAAAATACAGAACCTGATAAAATAGGAAGACTGTTTAGGAATTCGATTGAAGGCCTTGGCGCACTGGTGGGAGGAGAATGAAAACAGTGGACTTATTCATGCGTTTTGCATGAATACTTAAGACGAGTTAATAGATACATTTCCGAATTATTGAGAGAAATGGTTTGTAATATTAAAACATATATTTTCATTAGGCTACCAGGACACTTGAGTGGACAAAGTCTAAACATCTTTCCGAATGAGTTTCCTGATGTTGAGCCTGTCAGTGTTTTAATTTCACTCACAAACCCAATTAGACTATAAATGTTAAACCCTATAAACCTATAGGTAGGTTATATAGGACTACTTTCACATCGCGAATAAGAAACAAAATAGGTGTAACCCAACGCATTGGTGGATAGGCTATACTGCACCAAACGTTTAACCCTTTTTTAATGTCCATATTAATTGTAAGTATAATGGAAATGTTTCCTGAACATTTGAATCGGGTATTTTACATTTATTCAAAGCGTGGTTAAGTTTCGCGGGACTCCACAGCCCCGGCCATGTTTCCTGTTATGACTCCTGCTGGCTCCTCACTCTACACCAGGTGTGCCTGTTGCTTCTTCGCATAGCTTACCGTAGTACCTCTAAAAAAATTTGCAGTTCTGTTGTGCGCAGTGAGAAGCATCCCGTCGTTGTTACTAGTGTGTTATGGAAAGTAATTAGCAATAGGCCTACTTTAGCTCTCCAGTCTCTAGGTGCAGCAAGACATCCTCCATAGCATATTCCGATTCACTTCATTGAGCACTTGGGGGCAAGTTCCCTAACCGATTAACAGGCAGCCAACCAATTTTAAATTTAATTAAACATATGAATTTTGTGAGGCATATTTTTATCTCATCCAATGCCAGTTAGTCAAAGGATCATGTGGTTTTCACGAGCGAACTCCTTTCTTTTGTCAAACACACATTCAAAGATGGTTGAAAGGAGGTGAATGTTGGAAGGTTAGCTAAACCTAACCTTGTTAATCACGCATTTTCAGTAGGGTACTAATTGTGTGTAAAATGTTGTTGACCTCTGACACATAATTTTGTAATGATGAAATTCTAAAAATATTGTTTTATAATTTTAGGAACTATTGAAAAAGATGCTCTACCAGGCGGTTGAGTTGCCCATTAAAGCAATGTTTAGTCAAAGCTAGCTATTATTGACAATAGAGAAATATTGTTATGTTATTTTTTGGTCTGTGCAAATAGAAAACATTTTCACATTCATATCAGTAGCTAATATACTGTATGCCTGTTATGTTCAATATGTTTCACAATATGATTCAGTCGATGTCATTTTACAGGTATTATGAGCATATGAACCATAAACACATACATTTACATAAATTTGAATATTCATATGTTGGAACGCATGTAGGATTATCATTTTATTCATATTTGATATCGGTCCTCATTTAACTAGGCCTGTCTTCATTATAAATCACTGAAGCAGACAATGTTAATGCATTTTTTTTGTTGTTGATTAAGTCTACCCTAATTGGGCAGTTAACCGGCTAGTTGAGATGTTTGCAATGCGTTAACTATCAAATGTTAAGTCATGAAAATGCAAATTATTAATTTATGGCCTATATTAAGGCTAAATAGGCCTACAGATAGTTTTCAGAAATATTTTTTCATAGTCTATATATTTCTTGGTGTGCCACTTTAAGGGTTAATTTGTTGGTCGGCTACAATTAAATTATTCTATTGAGGTTATTTCAAACCCTATAATTTAGGCTACCTACTAGGTTATTACACCCTTGTTCGTTTATTTGTGAACGTATTCAGAAGTATTCTTTTTAATAGATTTCCCTGGTTTGTTTGCATGAATTATGCTGTTAAAATCGTGTTCTCATCATCCATCGTCAAAAGATGTAGGCTATATTTCACTATCAAACGTCTAGGCTTGTCTTAAACAGGCGGCATGGATCAGTTAGCCTGCAAATTATCAACAAAAACATAAAATAATTATTATTTCTATGTTTTATATTTCAGTTATAGCAGACGAGATGTATCTGTCGTTATTCCGATGTTGGCTATAACCACCACTGACCCATTTAACATTAGCCCAGCAATAATCATGTGTAGGCCTTACGCAGAAATATTGCCTGTTTTACCGTGCTTAATTAAACTGTGTTCATTTTACCAAGTATCGTAATGTAATTTATTTCGTCCTTCTGTGTGTTGGTTATAAGTTGGGAAATACTAGATTCCCGAATTTGGATGTTGACGCATCAGAAGAGGCCTTTATTTTTTATTTTACCTTTATTTTACCTTTATTTTACCTTTATTTTACCTTTATTTTACCTTTATTTAACTAGGCAAGTCAGTTAAGAACAAATTCTTATTTTCAATGATGGCCTAGGAACAGTGGGTTAACTGCTTGTTCAGGGGCAGAACGACAGATTTGTACCTTGTCAGCTCGGGGATTCGAACTTGCAACCTTTCGGTTACTAGTCCAACGCTCTAACAACTAGGCTACCCTGCTGCCCCTTGGGGGATATTGTCCAAATCCGGGGCGTCATCCCCATCAGTAACGTAGATATTCCGTCTGGATAAGGAGCCGCGCACAGGGACAGCAGTGCCATTGACCTCCAACTGCAGGAAACCGGGGACAAAAGGAAGGGGTGTTGAGCTAACGTATTTTACTCATCTCGCTGTTTGCAGTTCTCTTGGTTTGTATGTTGTTTCAAGAAGCATCCAGGCCTATTATTGTTCACACGTCTCAAGAGTGTGGTGGAGCCAAGAGTGTAAATATCAAAAGCCAAATTGCAATTCTATGATCTTGGCCTATGTTTGATATCCAACAACCATCATATTGCCCTCGGTTTGTAATGGTCCTTTTACACCAGTGATTTTACAAATATGTGATTCCATTCCTTTATCTTCTCATTTGTGCCCGATCTAATGCCATTTTTTTTTAAACGAACCCATCAAACTAGCCCTATAGGTAGGCCTAGTGATGTAATAATATTATATAGCATAGCCTATATTATATGTTTTGTTTATTATTATACATTTTTTGAAGATTCGTTTTCAGATGTGTTTCTTATTCTACGGAAAGCCGAACGCTTTTTCATTAAGTAGGCCTATATTGATTGCCCAGAAACATTTTTTGGGGGGCAAACCATGTCTCGAGGTGACACGCGCAATATGAACTGTAGCACAGGCACCAGTGTATATCGGGGGTTTGCTCAAAGCATTTAAACGTGCCCAATCGAGCGCTTGTGACTATAAGGTTCTACCTGCAAAAATATGATTCTGAGATAATTGTCTTTAAAGTTCCATGGTTTGAATTGTGGCAGCAATTTCGATCTTGTATTCTTTTGAACTTAACAACATGAGTTGGGGGTATTGAGAGTACTATGTAGGAAGAGAGCCTTGTTTCGTTCAATGTTATGTCCATAACTACATTTTGAGGAACATGCAGATAGAACGTTATAGTCCCGAGCTCTCGCAATGATTTTACATTAGGAATTTAAAATGAGGATATGCACAGTTTTGGAACACATTATATTGTGTAGCCTACCAGCATATAGGCTTTTGAATTGTATGAGTTTTGTGTAGGGATATAGCCTATATTTATTTTGAACACTCGGAGTTGGAATATAGACAACTCTAATAATATCCAGTTGAAAGATTTAGACACAGGCTTACATGACTTGTTTTTATTAGCCTATTATCTCAAAATAAATAATACATTAATATATTTGGCGAGTTGTCCCGTTCTCTGAACAGATAGCATAGCCTATTTGGTGAGGATGAAGTGAATAAACCTGAGCCACAACATGGACGAAAAACGCTGTCAACACGTATTTCTCTCTTGTCTTAGTACCTCTTATCACTACTTTCTCCCATGTATGTAAAATGGTCCAGTGTCTGTCCTTCTATGTTTCTTTAAGATACGTAATTTATGCTGGTCCCAGTAATATGTATATTCCACTGTCATTGTGCGTTATGCATGTCTTGCGCAATGTAGGGCTAATTTATATCGTTAACCATCGCTTGTTTATCATTTCCGTTTACCCATAGGGCTGATGTATTGTTGTGTTGTATGTATACGTCTCTGAAAAAAAAAGAGGCATAGGTTATGTAGCCTGGTATAGAGTTTATTTTTTATTAGATCTTAAAACATAATTTATGAGTAGGCCTATAGTCTACCAGATTCGAATTAATTCGTCTGTTAATGTTGTTGATGTGATTATTATAGGTCTATTCATTCTTATCGCTGTTTGTTGACACCGTTGTGCATGTTGTTTTTGCCGCTGTCAAAAGTTTGAAGGTGCCAAAGTCTCCTGTTGATATATTTGCTAAGTCCTGTGTGGTCCAAAGCTATGTGCTAAATAGTCCTCTGTTGTGGTTACATGATATATCGCTAAAACAAGAGCCCCAGTCCATGCCTCATTAAATAACTTAGGGCACACGGTATCGGTTTAGGCATGTTCTCTGCTATCTTTGTGTGTTATCAAACGTCTAGGTGCGATGTGGATTAGGTTTAGACACTTGGGCATGCTTGACTCAATACACGACTCGATTGCAGTTTGGGGTTAACTGATCCATGACTATGAAAATCATTGACTAATTCTAGAACACACCACGTGAGCGTTTTTTTATATTTTTTTTGCTTTTTAGAATCTGGTTCTATTGAATTTAAAAATACATTTTGGACCATAATGCATCTTCAACGACTGTCCAGGAACTATTTTCTATATCTGCATAACCGCCGAGGCAAAAAGGTTCGATGTTAATTAGGACTTTAGATCAATTAACAGACGATAAATCAAGTGGTGTCCAAGGATCATAAAACAATAATTTTAACATTCATGCAGCGTGACTGAAACTGTTGGGACTGACCCGGCGCGCTCCATATATAAAAGTATATCTTATGTAAATATTGGTCTAAATCTTGGAATTAGACAGAGAGGAAGTCAGCTAGTTGACCGCTGACAGTTGACTTGCGGAATAGCTGCTGCCCAACCCGGTCGAGGTGTCCCGTCTTTCCACGAACATTTAGAAGTAATTAACAGCCAATAGTGCATATATAACCAGTTTAATAAAAAGCCATCAATATACAAAACGTTATTTGTTTAATTGTCTAAATAGGTCCACTGGTCATTATTGTCTATCAAATTATTGTCACCATACCCCTGTACGATTTTAATTCGAGAGATGTGATCGGTATGGGTTTACATACAAACTCATTTCAACGTTGAATTAATAAGAGCACCAGATTTGAATTCGTTGCCCATTCTGTTTGATGTAAAGGCATTTCTGCTACTGGTCCCAGATGGGAAAATGGACCTCTTTCTCATAACCTCTTTCTCATAACCTCTTTCTCATAACCTCTTTCTCATGGACCTCTTTCTCATAACCTCTTTCTCATAACCTCTTTCTCATAACCTCTTTCTCATAACCTCTTTCTCATAACCTCTTTCTCATGGACCTCTTTCTCATAACCTCTTTCTCATAACCTCTTTCTCATAACCTCTTTCTCATAACCTCTTTCTCATGGACCTCTTTCTCATAACCTCTTTCTCATGGACCTCTTTGTTTGATGTCTTTATACACGCATTGATAGATACAATACAACATTATCGAGGTTAGGATTTACATGCCACCTGACAATCGGTGCAATCTGCTTTAGGCTACTCATTACTCAAAATATTTGACTGTAAGAAATGATTGGCTTCTTCGTTAATAAACCAATGTGGCGGACTACTCTCTGAAATCGATTAAATTCGTGTGATGGGATGATTTAATTTAGAATTTCGTTACCCAGCCATCAGAAAACACATTTGGATAACGTTTCAGTTATTTCGGTCGATCAATATGAGCTTTAAATTACCACAATTATTCGATTTTCATTTACGTTAGTTCATAAGCTTTTTGTTCAGATTTCGATTCAGATATCACAGTAGTAAATAACCAGTGGCGTAAACTGAGATTCATTTGACAAATGAGCACGAATTCGATAACGAACTAAAATGGTAGCTTACATAACACCTGACTTTAGTTGCCACGAAACTTGCAGACACAAAAGCCGTAAAGAGCGAGTTGCTTTCTAGTCTTGTACTAGAAGCCGCCCAACAGGTGTTTTTAAATCTATATGTGGGGATAACCTTACCAGTGGACATAGTACAGCATGGGACCATGATGACCAGCCACACAGGTGCTTCGTGTCACTGTAGACCCGTCAGGGATAATCTGTTTCAAAGGCAATTTGATTGCTGTGCACTTTATTTTAAATTCCATGCAAGATGTGCATGTATTCTTCTGAGAGCCGTTTTTTATCCCCTGGGTGAAGACTTAATATCGTATATTTGTGATTGGTAAATTGTTGGAATATTTTTGCGATTAAATGAAAATTGCATGTGACCGAACATGTGACAAAAGTTGAAAACATAAAAGGAATGACTAGCTCTTGGAACATTTACAGTGAAACACGTTTCCTTGTTGGCTTGAAAATCTACCTTTCCTGTTCAACCCTTTTGAGTGTGGTCATCTTTGAAAACGGACATGGATGGTCATAAAAACACAATGGACACAAACAAAATGGTGTCTGACCATCATCCCCTAGTGTCCAGACCAGGGCAAATTCCAACACACTAATAACCCAAATTTCTAATCACGAATCACAGCACGATTTTTAACCAGTGAATGCTCATTTGTGGAGAGCGATGTGATGGGTTATTTATTGTATATTACTATTTACGTGGTAGGCTAATATGTTTTTTATTTAATTTATTTTTTAAAACTTTTGCTAATTGAGTCTGAGTGTTTAATACTTCTTTTAATAATATTTGTGAATAGGTTTGGCTGGTGTGTCCGTAAAATGATTCTCACACTCACAGGTTGACACGTGCTGTCGGTTGAGTTTGAATCTGGCAGGATGGAAAGAGCAGGTGCTTTGTGGATGAAGAAGTGAGAAGTGTTGAGGCCATGATGAAAGAACCACCTGGTGTATATATCTCCGTTTACTGTATACAGGAATTTACCAAACATAAGGCCTGTATTCTTGAATGTATGTTTCAATGAATAATGCTTTGTGCAGTCCATACAGGTTATGTAAGAAGTCAACACACATGCTCACATGAAGAGCTAATACACAATTGGCAAAAAAGCTTCAGCCATATTACACCCCTCTCTCTTCATCTGTGCTAGTCTGGTTATAGTACACAGTGATGTGTTTGTGTAGTAATGGGGAATATGAATCACAGACATTGCTTGTCTTTTACAATCAAAATGTCAAAAATAATACTACTACAGTGAACTACTATGAATACATTGAGCCATAAAACCATTGTTTTGTATTTTCATACCTCCATTTAAAAAATAAAAGAAGCTGCATGATGACTGAAAGCTAACGATGTCATCTTAGTGAGTTCAACCAACCTTGATGACATTAAGCCATCAAGACCCTGGTAAAAGCACCACAGTATCATTTAAAGTACATCCACTTAGACCAAATCACTTCCTCTACCTGCTTCCTCAACCTGGCTATTTCTTTCTTTTCCTTTCTCTCTTTCTTTCTTTCGAAGATGTGTGCCAACCCGGTTTGTTTATTTTGGGAAGGATGGTCTTCTCTCCACATGTCTTTGCAGAGTTAACAAATATAGGCCTGACAGCTGCCAACTTTACCCTTCAACACGTCTGACCAGCCTGACCAGTGCTCTCACCAGTCCCTATGCATCTCATCTCAGCTCTGATGCAGCCCTGCCTGCCAACCCCAAGGCACAGCCTGAGGTAGAACAATTGGGGCAGAGGCAGACTGAGTGGCAGCCATTAACCCCTCATTGACAGGCCTATCATGTTTGCAGATGCATGTGTTCAGAGAAAAGGTAGTACTGAGTTTAGTCTTTATGAATGTCATCGTGCGGTGCTTAAGCAGATTTCTCAGAGAGAGAGAGAAAGAAAGAAAGAGAGCGAGAAGAGGAGTGCAGAAACAGCCTGGAATGTCTGGAGGAGAGGAGGGTAGAACCGATCCCTTTTCAAAATCACTTCTTCTCTTCCCCCCCACCTTTGTTTTAAAACTGGGAAGCTTTTAGCTTTTGAAAAGTATCCTTTTCCTATCTGTGGGGAAGCGGCCGGGACGTCAGCACCTCTCCTCTCCCTGCCTCCAATTGAACTTCCCGTAAATAGCTTGCATTCCTGCCACAAAGAACCGATGATATGGAGCTGGGCCCTCGGTGATCTCCCAAATTAATTAAGGCCTTTCTTCCTCATGACCTGTGCTGAGCTGAACAGGATCTGTTTTTTTTGTGTGTCTCTAATACGACTTAAGCCTGGTATTAAATGCAAGGGCAAGGTCTGTGCTCATTATAAATCTGTCACTGCCTGCTTTCTTCTTCTCAGCTAGCCCCATGAGCCTAAATAGGCTTTAATGTAGTAGAGAAGCCATCTTACTCCCCCTGTCACCCCCCTTGGTCCCCCTCTCCCTGCCCATCCCTGCTACCCCCTTCGCTCAGTATTTATTTGAATATGAGAAGGCCTGATGTTGTTTCTGGCAGAGGGGGTCTTAGACACTATAGGAGCTCACCCCAACCCCCCTCCCCCTCCCTTATAGCCCCATGCCTCCGCGGCCTGCTGCATGTTCAGTCCTCACTACTCATGGCCTTTACTTTCATCAACTTGAACCAGAGCCTTGTCTGCACAGACCCCAGTCAAATGCCATTACAGACAGGCCCATGTTGAGTGTGTGTATCATTTATCACCATGGTGTGTTTTCTTCCTTAGGAGCCCCTGCAGCAGCGATTAATAATAATGCTGTTTAAATGGTGTCATGTCCAACTCAGTGCGGTTGCTAAATCCTGTTCCGCTGCGTTCCTGAATGTAGCTGAGTGACTACTTCCTTTTACATCAGTCCAGTCTCTAAATGCACCTTTCAGGAGCTGGAACCCAATCACCGGTTCCTCCTTCTCTTCATCCTCCGGCCCACCGCCCAGCCCCATAGGTTGTCCAGAGGAACGGCCCTACCACAGGGAGGTTTACATGATGACCGCTCGAAACCCCGTGAATGCGAAACACTGGATGTTTTTTTGTGGCAGTTTAACGTGCCGATTCGGTCTGTGACTGTGGGACCAGGTCTCCACTCACCATGAGCAGGAAATGGATAACATGTCCATTTGGGGAATCCCCACCCCTGCACCCCACACAGAGCCCAGACAGTGAAATTGGGGATCATAGGCGTAGAGATCCAGCCTCTGCAATGCTGATACCCACACTACACACGCCCCCACACCCACGTCGGTAACACACTGTAGAGTTGAGAGAAGACAGGAAAATTAGCTACAATATGGCTTTTTGTTTACGAGTAACGGCTGTTTCGGGAAGGTTGGGTCGAGGCGAGAGAGAGATTGCTGCTTCCTGTGCTCCTCTTCCCCCTTGCTGCTGCCTTCCCCAGATGAAGGGCGGGAAATCACATGGTCCCTAAACAATGTGGAGAATGGGGGCCAGTTCGATTCCGAAGCCCCAGGAATTCCCTTCCCTAACCCATCAATTTGTTTCAGGGCCGGCCCATAATGGATATGCCGGCGCCCACCACCATCACCAAAACATCTGCTTAAACTGGTACGTTTCCCATTTCTCCCTCTGACATTTTCCCTTTACAAGTGCTTGCATTCAGAGGCTCGGCACCGTATATCTGTGGACAGCTCCACAGTAAAGAAGGGGGATATTTTATGTTAAGTAGCCGGAGCCTTGCTCTGATCTGTTACCTCCCTAGTCTCGGATGGTGATCCAGGTCACAGATCCCACTGTGTGTAGCCTGTCACTCTGCGGCTCAGGGAATCCGACAAAACCTCAGCTCGCCAAGCTCTGCCAATGGGAGAGCAGTGTGAGTCGCCTGATACTGATTACAGTCATTCATCATCTCAGGCCGTGCCCGCCACCACGTGTTTGTTTTGATCTCTTCCCCACCAGGGTGGTGATAGTGAGAGATGAGGGGCCATGCAGCCAGGCCCGGGCCGGTCGGCACAGAGCCATGGAAACCTGCCTGTAACACCAGCAGCTCCATCTCAGAGCTCCATACCCACCCAGTGCCATGGGCCTCTACCTAAGGGCCGATTTCAGAAAGCATCTCGGATTAGGAGTGCTGATCTAAGATCAGGTCCCCTGTCAATTCATTATAATCAGAAAGGCAAAACTGATCCTATATCAGCACTCCTACTCTAAGACGCTTTATGAATAGGGGCTCAGAGCTTCATGCCCAGACCCAGCTCCAGCCGTAGCCCTATATCTCAGTGGGGTGTGGGTGGCTTAGGCCGGCTGGCTAATTGCAGGCCGGGTGCAGTGTAACATCAGGTGATGGGAGGATTATGGCATGTTGACTTGTGTTCGCTGGGGGAGCTAAACTGACACTCTCTCACCCCTGACCGGACAGTTCTAGAAAACTCTAGTCAGGAGGGGGGGTCTAGGGGTCTGTGTCAGATTAGGGGGGCACTTCGTGGCCTGGTTGATCTCCCTAATGGCACCCAATTCCCTTTTATAGTGCACTACTTTTGACCAGGGAGGGCCCAAAAGTAGGACGCCATTTGGTATACAACCTTGGTTAGGAAGGCAGAGGCAGACCACATGGCTGCATGGCTCCTAGTTCTAACACAAGCAGTACTGTTGTGTTCGTGATGTCAAACATTTCCTCCATTTGCATCCGTTTGCCCGTTGTCGTGGAAGTGAGGAACATTTGAGCCCAGAAGGAAAACAAAGATTCCAGATTACATGTCCTGTTTCTAATGAAAAGGTTTCCTCAGCTCGGCTCTTCGATTTACAAACGCCCAAAAATTCAGTTTCTGTATAAAAATTGGCTGTTGATTTTGTGGAAAGTAAATAAAGATTACAATTTAAAATATATTCAATACATGTTTTAAAGCAATATTTCATTATTTAGAAAACATGATTCATGAATTTATTTAACTTTACGTTCAATATTTTTCATCACTTTTATAAATACATTTTGTATGAGAACACAATTTTAAATCTATCCATAATTGATCAATAATGCTAATTTACTATATTTGTCATTCATTAGTCTCATCAAAACAGAAATGGGATCTATAGGAAGTGCAACACTAATGTTATTTCGGCACACTACAATTCCTTGGGTAATTTTCAATCACATTTATCATGTATTGGAATCATTCCTTTCTTCTAATTGTGCATTCACTTCATAATTTTAGGGATGAGGTTATGTATTATGTTATTAAATGGAATCAATTCATTTACATTTGTGTCATACATTTAAAAAAAAAAATTTAAACTCACTACAAAGATTACTAATTTTAGAGATTTTGGTTTAAACCACATGAAAAAGAGAATTACTTGTGACCCGTCCCAAAATGAATGAAGAGGATTACAAAAGCTCTGCGATTACAGCATTTACATAACATAAAATATTGCAGAGTGGTGCAGTGGTCTAAGGCACTGCATCTCAGTGCTGGAGGCGTCACTACAGACAGCCTGGTTCCATTCCAGGCTGTATCACAGCCGGCCGTGATTGGGGGTCCCATAGGGTGGCGCACAATTGGCCCAGCATCGTCCTGGTATGGCATTGAAGGGCGACAATACGATTGTAAACAAGAATTTGTTGTTAACTGACATGCCTAGTTAAATAAAGGTAAAAAAAAAAAAAAAAAAATTTTGGGGGGTAATTTAAATGAATTTAATCTAAATTGGAAATGTACTTTCAGATATTAGTAACCTATGTATGATATATATATATACACACACATGACTATATATATATTTATTTTACTGTGGTATAATAGGCCCATGATGTGTGTTTCTCTGTAAGATCTTGGTATGGAAACTATTCATGTTCCATACATACATATTTCCATATAGGCTTCGATTTTTAAAAAACCTTTCCAAACCTTAATTTGATGAATGATACATAGAGAAAACAATCGATATAGATCTTATTAGCTATACTTCAAATATTTAAATATTCATGTTTTATTCATTTGAAACACATTAATTCTGATTCATGATCATAAATATTAAATGTGTGAACTCTGAACTAAAATGAATTCTCTCAACTTCTCATCGTGTTGCTCTAATAACAAAATACCTGATAGGGTCCTCTAGAAAACTCCTGTTGGACAACAGAAAAGCTTGAATAAAACATGTATTTAGGTGTTGAGCGGGGGAATGATGGTGTTGTGCTCATCTCGAGTCATGTGTGTGTTCTACCCTTTAAAAATAGTGTTTGCGCCCTATTTTCAGTTCCTTCACCTATATTTTAGGAGCCCACATCCCTCTTTACCCACACACACCCTGTAAAAGTATCGGTGGGATCTATGACAAACAAACAGAGACCCTCAGAAAACAACAAATCCTTCTCAATCATGGCTACAGAAGAATAGGCTAAACACAGTAATTCATTTGAGAAAAAAATGTATGTTTGGATTTCTCAGTTCATTTGTCTTCATTCATCCAATGTGTCTCAGAGGTTGGCATGGCCCAGAATGAATGTAATGATATTTATTACATGTCGTAGCACGCAGAATGCCTTTCTCTTACGTCATTGTCATAGCTACAGAGCTGTGTTGGACTATGTGACTAACATGTTTTCAAAAAAACATATATTTTCCTATTCCTTTTTTTTTTAACAACTCTTGTAGATCCGTTTGGATCTGTGAGCAGTTTATATCAGTAAATGTTAGTGATATATTTTTGTATATTTAACTTTTGTATTGTTCAATGAAAACATGCGCCCATAACTATATTTACACCAATATTTAAATGTAACCTTGAAATGAAGATGAGTTTCCTGGTAGTGACTGTATGCATATAGTAGTAATAATAATAATAATAATAATACCTTTTATTTGGCAGATTCCTTTCAGAACACTCAAGGACATGTTACATTAAAAGTAGGCCTACATAAAATCTAGTGCAGTACATAAAATCATAAAATCAAGTTCAGTATGAATTGTATTGGTGTGGTTTATAAAAGTCATTTAGGTTTTGTGTCCTCCTCATGAGTATTATTGGTGAAATGATGTGATTTCACCCATATTCATATTATTAACCTCTCCAATGGCACAATGAGGACATGTCACATATCGTGGAGAGTGAACATTTGAATCTTTCCTGCAAATGCATGTTCCAAACTCTGGTTTGTTGGATTGCAGTGTAGTGCTGGACAGATCTGAGTCTGTCTGTCTGTCTGTCTGACTGACTTGTAAAAAGCTGTAGCTCCCCTATGTGGTGCTGGTGTGTAAGAGCACCTGGCACCTCGAGATGGGAGAATAAACATACACATACACACACCTCTAACCCCCCCCCCACACACACACACGTTGAGAGGTATTCCCGCGTCATGCCCCATTGTCGATGGGCCTTTGAGGAAGCCACTCGCCTGTTTACTGATGCAAATTAGCTAGTGGCAAGCCTTCCAGAGGATCAGCGACCGTGGAATGCACAGTGGGTGGTGGTCTCGGCTCTGCTGTTCCCCCACCAGTCCCCCAACATCGCCACTGACCAGCCCCTCGACTCCCACAGCAGGAATGCTCTCAGTGGGTCTCACTTGACAGGAGCGCTGGGTCAGAGTATCAGGTCGTCAGGCCACAGGGGTCTGACACTGATACACTGTGCTCTCAGGGCTGTGGAGTGGAGGGTAGTGGGCCTCCGAGGTGTTGAAGCCTAGCCTCTAGTCTAAACTGTAGTCTTGGAGGGCTGAGGACCAGGGAATCAGAGCAGACAGGAGTAGACCTTTTAGGAAGAAATACCTCACATAAGTTAATGTCTCAAGGGTCCTGAGGAAAGGATAGCCACCATGATATGCTAATCTACAGTCACATTTAAACAAGGTGCCTGAAATGTGCTAATATTGTGTATTATTTGTTATATGCTGTGTATTAGGCTGTTGTAATATTTGATATTTCCTGCCTTTTGATAGCCAACAACAAGTTGCTTTTGGTCCTCGATACATAAACGTGTAAATAAAGTTGTCCCATTGGGATTCCCGCTGTTTGTTGTTTCAGCGTTGAATGGTGAGAACGGCTGACTCCATGTTTTCCCACTTACTGACCCTTGGACAAAGTGGTGTTGAGCTGTGGGTGTGTGAGCTACGCACACTTCCCTCTGTAAGTGTGTGTG